>NC_072011.1:5345942-5602275 GCF_027791375.1 Indicator indicator | reverse complement strand
GTGATTCCGCTAAAGACTTATGAATGATTTCCATTGACTTTATAGGGAAAAATGGAAGCCATATTCAAAGAGAGTTTTAGGTTGGCTTATAGGGTTGATTCGTGGTGTCCTGTGATAGTAGAGCGAAACATACTGAGTGCCAATGTAATATATATGCTCGTTCATAGACATCAAGATCATAGAATAGAGAGATCCTACACTCACATTTAGTAGTTCACAGAAAAGCATACTTAGTTGAGTGTAACCAATGCCGCAGTCAGTCATATGTACGTGCGCCACTGTAGCCACAGGGCAGGGGGTGTTGCCCAAGTGGTAGTGCTATGTAGATGATAATAGCTGTGCAGAGTATGAGCGCCTAGATCCAAAAGCGCAAAGTGCTTGAAGGAGAAGGAATACTAGGCGACTGAGCTCCAGTCGAGAAGTTCTAGTAGAGTGAATGAGCATCGTAACTGTCAGGGAGTTGGGGCTGTTTAGATTCAATCATAACGAGGAGGTTAGAGGACGGTGACCTCATTGCGGCGCATAATAGCTTTACCCGACTGACAAGGTGGCTTGTGCTAGATCGTGGCTCTTGCACATGACCGTCGAGATTAGTGACACTGAAGAATCATAGTGAATTGAAAGAGAACTCAACTAGCGTGGTGAGATGGCCATCTATGTAAGGCTAAAATCGGGCTAGGTGATTATTAGACTGTGAGAGTAAGGAGGAAGTGTGCTCTTTAGATGTTCGTACAGCACATGCAACGTGGATGATCAATAGGGCAGATTGCTGCAGTACGATCGATCGCTAGGCATCTTCTGCCTGAGGAGGGTGAGGAGAGAGTGGAGAAGAGTAAGAGGTACCCTCGCACTCAGAGAATGAGATGATGGCGTTTAGGCAAATGTTTGTAAAAGTGGTTTGGACTGTCAGGTGTTTGGGCTATGGTGTTAGAGGGAGAGGTATGTCTGAATCAATGGGTAGTGACTGAGAAGATCTATGCAGTGGTATGATGGTTTGTTGGGATCGTTGGTCGGAGCTCAGCAGGGTCTTATGTTCGCACACCGCGCGTGTTTCTGTTTTGTGTATATCTGTGCATTCTCAAGCGTGTTCTATTTCACCGATAATGTGTTAACTCTTTATTTACATTAAATACTGTGTTTCATGCTGTGGAGTCGTTTTCCTGCCTCATTGGAAAAACGAAATAGGTCACGCGACTCTATGAGTGTGCAAGCTAAAATGAATGCTGTCACAATCGGTATAATCTGCGGGTCCGAAGGTGAGAGACACAGTTATAAGATCCAATGATTTCACTTCCACCACAGTAGACATCGAGAGATAACAAGCTCGGGCGCTCCGTCAGAGAGCAAGGAGACGATATACTGGAGAAGTGACTTACTGAGGGGGGCCACCGAGTAGTCAGGGTGAATGGCACTGAGAGCATCTCTGCTGGTGAAGGAGGAGCGCAGTGACCGGTAGCTTGGGGTGTTCATGAGGACGCAAGCAGCTCAGAGGAGGGATGTTCGATCAGTGTGTACGAATGTTGGAAGGGGGAATATAGAGGAAGGCAGAGCCATGGGAAGCCTGCTTTAATAACGTCTTGGTGCCCAGTGCGGAAGGACAAAGGCAAATATCTTAGAGCCGAGCGAAGATTGTCTGGCTCTTAGAAAGTGTAAGACAAAGCTTAGAGAAAAAGGAATCGTGTTTCAATGGAGGTGGGTGACTGGGCATTAGGCTCAGGGATATCAGGAGAGATTGTGGAGTCTCCACTCCCTCAAGATGACTGAAAGCTTTCTGGATGAGGTTCTGCACACCCTACTATAGCTGTCCATGCTTGAGCAGGGCAGGGTAGAAGAGGTGAACTCTAGAGGTGCCTGCCAGTCCTCAACCATTCTGTTATCTGTGATACTCAGTTTAACAGTCACAGTTGCTCAAGTCAAACAGCATGCTGTCTAAATAACGCTTTGAAAATAGTAAGCTCCTTCTTCCTTAAATCCTGCATTCTTCATTTCTTTAGTGTAGCCTACAGTACTCTTCTGTTCTCAGCTATAATTTGTATTGCAGGTACAGAAGGTATTTTAATGCCTTAAAAACACCATCGAGAATTTGGGGAGGGCGAGGAATATTTCATAGATGATCAAACAGTACAAAGATTGTGGAGCGTATTTAACCTGTTGGAAAGACTTTAAGGATTCCTATTACCAACCTGTGTTGGACATTCCTGAAAGGTCATTACTGCTTTGCCTTTTAACAGTCAAGGGGAAGGCTGTCAGTGGTGGAAGCGAGCTTTCCATATGTTCATTATACCTTAAGTAGCAGGGGAAAAGAGCAGATGTGCTGTGCTGCCCCAGGCTTTGTGCTAGTTTGGCTATCCAGCTGCATCCTTTGTTTTAGGGTGCAGGTTTTTTAAGCAAAATACCAACTCAAAGTACACACAGTCAGTGCAAATCTAATTTGTGCAGCCAAATGAGAACCTTTACCCTTTCCAAGTGCAGCTCTCGTTTTAATACAGAAATCTGAGAACTTGTCCAGGGAAACATTTCTTGTCCAGATTTAGGATTCTAGGCTTCTTGGAATAGATAGTTCCCCTAATTGCAGTAATATGAGTAGTGATGTAAATATAACAGTGGGGTACCGTCATCCTAGAATATCTATAGCGGCGTTAGCCGGATTATGATGCGTTGCCTGATTTCAGGTAGCTGCTGAGCTTACTTGGTGTGGAGTTTACTGGCTAGGTGCCTTTAAGAACCACAAAGCTGCAGACCTCCAGAGGCTAGAGATGTCCAGGAGGTGGACCAGAAGAGTACAGTCTTTCATATTTCATTCCCATAAGTCCTGCATCCCTATAAAACTGGCTGCAGAATCAGTTTTCTTCCCTTTTCCCCCCTACTTCTCTCCTCCTGGGAAGGATACACAGGCTGCTATCTATTGCAGGGGAGGCCTGGAGTGGCCTCATCGGGGCCTGGAGCTGCCAAACTGATTTTTTGCTGCAGCACAATGGTTTGGTATGGAGAGTATGTCAAAGTGCTGTGACGGATGAGAAGGTGGACTCAAGCGCACTGTCTACAAAGGCCATTTGGGCTTCTGGGTGTGGCCTCGGTAGTTAAAAGGGCGAAAGCTGCTTTGGCCGCTTACTTGGGTTACTGTGTGTTAAGCCGTCTAGAACCTATAGGCAATGTGTATTACGTGAGAACATTGTATTTTATGATGCTTGGGCTCGCAGAGGTGTATGTAGTTGTCGTGATGTAGCCAGTATCTACCTGTTTACTTTCCATCCTTTGTGTAGGTGTCGGCTTGTTCCTTGTTTGTCCCAGTCTTTAGTGATACGGAATGTGTGTGTATTATGAAACACGTCTGTCTCTCGCTTCTGTTTAATCTCCACGAGCGAACAATATTGAGTTTTGAGACACTCTTGGGTGAGAGAATATCGAATAATCTTTGTAATTAGAACGGTGGAGAATTGTCCATGTTAAAGTGTATACATCGTCATGATCTATCAACTGGACAGTGTACTCTGTGCCTGCGCAAGGAGAGGAGGAAAAGAAGACCTAGGGAACCTGGGGCTCTTGTGGGTGCTTAAGTCTTAGAGTGAGAAGGTCAAGATTTGACGTTCGAAGCAATCCGTCTAAAGTGCACGAAGCACCTCAGACTAATGTAATGCGCAGCAGATAACCGCGTTTGAGACATAGAAACACACTGACGTTCCAATAGCGAGGATATCTCCGCAACAGAGTCTGACGTGATAGGAACGCAACGGAGCAGTGAAGTGACCAGGAATGGACATCTCCGGAATGTTTGTTGAAACATTGTGAGTTTACAGCTGAAGTTGATTTAAGCTGTGGTAGGGGAATTTGAGTGTTATCTATATCACAATGGCCAGCTTGTATGTTTGAGAGTGCTGCCTTAGTTGATAACAGCAGTTCTTTTTCTGTTGGTTGTTTATTAGAAAGCTACTTTAGAAAGAGGGAAACTTGAAGCGAGCCGCTGCTCAGGATAACCTCTCGTTATAGTTTGTAGGAGGGCTGAGACTATAGACTCTATAGAACTGTCAGTGTTGGATGAGGCTGACCTGAGGAGGGACCATTTAGTTCCAACCACCTACTCCACAGGCGAGGGACACCTCAGACTAGATCAAGTTGCTCAGAGCGCTTACATCCTAGCTGGTCCTTAGAAAGACCACAGGGCATATGTAAAAGATTAGAGCTAGAGTACTCCAGCCACGCTTCCGTTTTGGGGCAATGACAGTCTTGTGGCCAGCGCTGCTAGGCTGACACTCCTCTGCACCTATGGGAAGAATTTCTGTTCGGAACATCCTAGAATGTCTGAATTCTTGACCCATTCTAGGGTTTGTGCTCCGACCCGCGCCTCTCTGCCCCACCGTAGTCCTGATCACTACATGAACATCTTCTAGAAAAATGACTCGCGTGATCAAGCAAGCACTTTAGCTCTAGTGTAGGTATTACTACATTCAGGATACTGGAAAAGGGCACTCAATAAGGAGATTGTCAGAGTTCTTCTCCATTCCCAGACTGAAAAGTCCCTAACTCTCTCAGTCAAGGACCTCTCGTAGGATAAGAGCCTCCAGCCTCCTATCTGACATCTGCTCATGCGCTAGATGAAGTGGATCGTGTCTAATAGAGGAGAGATGTATCTCATTGCCCAATCCACCGGCCTTATCTTTCTTGTCTAATAGGGACTCCGAGTAACTGGATTTTTGCTAGAATACTCTGCTAGGTCGCAATGGGGTTGTCTGCACCAGAGTGTGTTAGCGGCTAGACGAAGTGAGAATCTCACCTCCATTGCCTACCTGAATATGCGCTATAGTCTCATCGTCTATCTTGCTGCAGAGCCCGTGTGCATGTGCGTTGTTGCTGTTCTGGGCCTGCAAGTGTGCTAAGCAACTAGAACAGGAACTCAGTTGGAGAGTTTCTCATCTGACCCGGTCTCAGTGAGATAGACTTGAACGATCGATGATTAAGGTTACAAGATTCAAGTGAATAGTAAGGAGGTACTTGCTTTTCCAGCTGAAGATGGGGCAATGTGTTTTGTGACCTCTTGAGTGTTCTCAGGAATGGATTTTTTGTTGTGTCATGGAGCCTTGCATGTTCCTGCTCAAGTGACACCTTGACCAATCCAATTATATTCAGTCTTTTCTTTGGATCCCTTTCTAGGCACCAAGAGAATGCGAGCTTTACTCAGCACCCAAGCATCTCTTTAAAGACGAGGTGAAGAGGCTGATAGAGCAAACGAGGAGCTAGAGATATACACATCCTCACTGAGGAACGTGACTGGAAGGCTCCCACACCTTTCTACAGCCAGTACCAAAACCTCACCCTGCATTTCATCGCTTGCGCAGCTTCTGTCACTCATCTCTTTTACACTGTGCAAGAAGTAAGAAACAGCTCGCGCTCGTGAAACATGTTTGAGAGGTTCGTCTTGGTCTGTCAAGCGCTAGTCACTCACGCCCCTTATAATGCGTAGTACAAGTGATCTGGCTAGCCCCGAGGTAGACATAGTAGTGAACAGAGCCAATTGCCGAGTAAATTAGAGTTGGGCCTAGAGGCGTGAATGCTACATATCGTAATATTTTAACATAGTCTTCTATCAGGCACTACGTTGAGAATAGTTTAATTGTTTGGTTGGAATGGGTACGGCTCGGGTCGAAGGAAGTCAATCGGTAGAGAACTATAAAAGTTGCCAACACATGACCAGATACACAGCTCAGTTTGATGTTGCGCTATGAAGTCGCCTCCAAGAGAGAGATGCCAGAATTTGCGATCCTGAACGCATATATGCTTTGTCCGCCAGGCTCCGAGTGTGGAGTGACTGTGATTCCCCTAGGTAAGGAAGCGCTACGATAGTACATCACTATGCCATCTCTACTTTGCACATACTTAGGGTCCATAGATCGTTTCCGTGCTTCCAGGATTGTGTAACAATTGACAACACACATATTATGTACAAGTGCTGAGAGACAAAGTAATAACTATCTATCTGTGTTCCGCTCGCGGGTAGTTTGGAAGTGTGGAATCTATCTTGTGGGGCAATTGATTTTTGTGTGTTCCACGCAGCTAGAGTAGAACGCGCCTGGATTGAATACCTGTTGCTGTCGTTGTATGTGTCGTCAAGAACTGAGTAGCTAGTCGATCGCTTGTGGTGTATAATGATCTGGACACTGTGAAAATGTTTCGAGCTCGAAATAGATCTATGTTTGGTATAACCTGCATTATCCTGGACCTCAGTACTGTGTGATCCAACCACCTTCCTGATGAGGGGACTGCTTCGCAGCTGAGAAGAGGCAAAGCTGACAGAGCACCGCGCCAAGCAGAGTAAATTGTATGTTGATAATACACGTTCAGTTCATAGTAGTATCGTTAAGAGGAGCACCGAGGTCGCTCTTATGTTACAGAATTCGTATAAATCAACTAGAGTTTTTAGACTGTCTAAGTCCAATCGTTACAATGTCTGTATTAGAGTGACACTAGAAGCATCCGATTAAGATTCCCCTCAGTCTTCTCAGAGTAAAAAGACCCAAGGAGACATATTTCATCCGACAGGTCTTGTATAAGGCTAACTGCTCACACCTGTTGCACCAGTGGTTATTATGTGTGGGGATGAAGTGCACATTCGATTGTGTGTATATATCTGATAAGGCCTCTTAGTTCTAGTATAGCGGTCCCTGGCCTGTCAAATTCTGCTCTCAGTGCTTATTTGTACTGCGCGATGCATCTCATTGTGTGACTACGAATATCTTGGATACTATCCCTTTACCACGCGTGCCTTACATTTTCAATGCACTATTTCGAGGCAACCTACGCAAGATCTCATGTGTGCTTCTGTGTCAGTGGTCCTCAGTGGAGTTGTATACCTCAAGCGCACATCTACGAGTCGTGTTAGCCATTACAAATATTGTACAACGCGCCGGTACCAATCAACAATCATAAATATAATATCATAGTAGATCCTCATATGTTCTGTTCAAGAGAAATCTTATTGAGGAGTCCTGAATAAGGATTGGTGCGCAGTCATATGTAATATGTGTAAAGTTTTATTCTCGGTAATAAATACTGTTCCGCGTCATTTGTCCCGTTATCTTGCGTGGATAATATAGTCCAGACTGCACGTGTGTGTATCACTCCGCGATCGCTGCGAGATATATCTATCATGTAGACCGCCTCACCGAGACTCTCCAATTGTCATAGTGACAGAGACACCTGAATGTTTGCTACGTGTGGCGTTGACTGCTTAGATGCAAAGGTCTGCTGTGGTGGAATCACTCTGACGCCGCTTTCCGTATGTGATTGAGGCTGTACTCTTACAGGTCTGCATCTCATAATCCAAGGCATAGGAGCTGTGCATAGAACGTCCGATTTGGATCAGTGTGCAGAGTCTCTTTACAGATTTACTATGTCTCACATCCCAGTGGATGTGTGTTGTAAGCCTCTAGTGTGTTCTCTTCCTCTCTGCAGGGGCTTGCGCATGTCGACTGTTTCGATCTCCGAGTGCTGCACGCCGTATCGCAAGAGCAGCGGCTCGGAGTCACCAATGCTATAGCATTGCGTTCCAGTCTCCAGTGGAGTCCATGAGCTAGAGCGTGTCATGTGCTTCATGCGACGCGCATGTATGTTGATAGTCTACCCGCGTCTGCACTTCACGATAACTTTCTATAACTCGACATCACAATCTGTAGACTGAAAGAACAACCCAGTTGTCTATGACCTCCTCCTCCAGGAATCTAACGCTATGCCCTCACTGCTCCATATATGCGTGTCCTGATATGCGTAGACTTCCAGAGGGCTATAGAGACGTATTATCAGATTTCCTTGATAGTTTCCACCTTCCCCGCTCCTTCTTCATCACACTCAGATAGCTAAGAGAGTCACTCAGAGGTCCGTAATCTCGCTAGCTCACCTCTCTGCACCTTGCGTATGCTGTTTGGGTACTTAGCATAATCATCACTATTCCAGTCCACTATGATAGAGGAGAGCTAATGTCCACAGCTGGAACCCTCCTGCCTATCCAGGCTAGATCCTCTGATTTAAGACCTCGCAGTAATGTATGTCGTGTCCAACACCAAACTCAGCCAAGGTGAATAAAGAAACAGAGACACTATAGATAAAAAATAAGAAATTTCTGACTTTGTACTCACTATGAAGTATGGACACTAATCCTTAGAGATAACTCTGTATATGAAGACATAGCATGCATCAAAAGATCGATTACCGTGTGCAACACGAAACTAACATAAGACAGCTTGAATTAGCTCCATTCACCAGATACGCGCTAACTCCTGAATTCCCATACATCTTGGCGCATGTCATGCATAAGCTGCCTCGTATAAGCATGTCTATCGTAGCGTGTGGTAGAACCACCCCCATGCAGGCATCACATTTTGAGCCTCACTCTCACACTCATACCTCCACACGGCTTTTTATCGATCATGATTTTCGTCTCTATAGAGCACTGACCTATGTAACCACTCCGTTGCATTTACAAGATTTCTTCGCCTGTCAAATTCCTCAGTGCACTCAACCTTAACCGCCATACCTTGTACTGCGCATAACTATGGTGCATAACTGTTCCTCGTTCTCATCTCGCGCTCAGGTCTTCTAGTCTGCTATCATATATGTAGAGGGGACGCTCCGGAGATTTCAATACTCCGCACCTCTATCAATGTCTCAACGCGTTGTTCGTGTGTCTAGGCAGAGTTGGAGTAGATCGTCAGTGTCAAGAGTGTTACATCCTCGGACCTTCGTACAGACTAGATAGGCGTATCTTGCCCCTAGAGTATCACGCGCTACGCGCGTGTCCCTAGTCGACTTATTCCAGATCGGAAGATATCTGAGTGCGCATATGGACCTCGTTAGTGTGTGACTATGAGAACGGTCAAGAATGGCGTTTATAACTGCAGATCGCTGCTGATTCCGCGAGAGCTCGCTGTGCAGGCGATAGTCCTCAGCTCACTGAAGATACTGTAAGTGCAGAGTACTAGAAAATCGTAGATGACGATTGATGCTCGCTTACCTTACTCACCTCCAATAAGAAAATAAAAATATGTAGAGAGTCTCTCCTTCCAGACCAGGAGTACTCTGTGAAGCTCAGTGCCTAGGTGTAGGAGCTCTCCCAGTCCACATTGATCAGCAGTTGCGGCGCATCTCAGAGTGTGTAGAAGCCGCTACTCTCTCTCACAACCCATCACCCATCTACTAACAGGTCTGTGCGTGTCTCGCTACTCGCGTGCCTGAGCACCTAAGCTACTGGCGATTTTGGTCGGTGTGTGTGTGCACCTCGTTCCCCTAACTGTGGTCAGGCATCCAGCTCTCGATGTAGACATGGCGCTCATTGTCCCGACCTACACTAAAGGCGATGCGCTGGTTAGCACTGGACATGAGAGACGAAAGTATCTAAATTCAAAGTAAACAACAAGAAGAAATTAATTTTTAGAACAGTAGTAACTTCTGGCCAATTAATTCACAGCCTTTGTGTTTTACAGCCCTGAGATATCTGATAGTTAATTCAATGAGCTATTGAAGTTGAACAAAGGTAGTTCAGGTTCTCTAGTGACTGTCATTATTAATCCTTTAACAGCACTTTGAAATTGCACACAAAATTAGATAGGGTATGTTAGAAGTATTTCCAGCTTAGCATTTCAGAAGGATGGACTTCTAAGACTTGAAGTTAAAGAGCAAGTGTCCTCACTATAGAGTGTGATGCAACCAAGATGATGAATAATTAAGTTAAAAACCAGACCATCTTTTCTTGTAGCAATTGTTTGTTAGTGTGTCACGAAAGCTTTCTATTTAATTACCTTTTGGTGTAAAAGAATAATGCCTGACTGGACAGAGAATCTGGTTTTGCCTCTCTGCTTACAAGTAGTAACTTCCAAGACAACCAACCACAAGCTCTTCTTAATTCAGCGCTGCTCTTCTCCTAAACCTTGCTGTTCCGAAAGCCTGTGAAGTCCACACATGTAGCAGTGCTGTTGGCTGGAAGGGAAAAAAGGGGGAAATCAGGAGCTATCTCCAGGCCATTCTCCTCACTCCTCCTGGAATAGAAAGGCCATGGAGATAAACACCAAACCTGTTCTGAAGAGGGAAAGAGGAAGCAGGGTGTTAGAAGCACGGGCACAATGCAAGGCTGCACTGCAGACACTGTAGCATTGTGATTGTGCCAGGGAATTGTAACATGGAAAGTTTTTGTCGTATTATATTTCCTTAGGAAGAACGTGAGTGAAGCAAGGGTCTGCTGCTGGTACTAGGGTGGGTACTAAATGCTGCTATGTCCTCTGATCCCTTGCCTAGTTTGGCTATGTACAGGGCAAGATCTGGTTTGGAAACAGAGAATGGCTATGAAAAATACTGCTAAGAAATTAAATGCTTTCTGTAGATAAAATAAAAACAATGGCAGCCTGCAAGGGGGGCGGGGGGGAATTAAATGGGTCATTCATGTAGACAGCAGAGATGCTGATGACAGTTTCTATTAAGTTCCTTAGAAAATCTCTTCGTGTTAAGAATGTCCTGTCTCTGACTTGCTGGTCTGATTCAGGACAGGGAGACAAAGTTATCTGAAATTTAATGATACCTCTTCTGAGAAAGTGTTTGCATTGCAGCACTGGCGAGAGCCTAGTACGCCTCGGACAGATTTCTGATTTCTGTCCTGTTCAGCTGCAGCACATCAGGATGTTAGACCAGCAGCATGAGTAGTAACATCTGCTGCAGAATGGCTGTGGTGCTTGCTGGGGGGGGGTCTCATCTTGGCCACCTCTTCCCACAGAAAACATACATAGCTATTATTGTGGAAAGCTTTATCTCCCGTGGTCAAATTTGGTTGAATTTAAGCAGCAAGTTAAAACTGTAGTGGAACTGGTGCTAGGATGGATGGATGGATGGATGGGTGGATGGATGGATGGATGGATGGATAGATGGATGACCTCCCTGCAGCAGTTTATTTGCTTTATGAAATGAAGTTAGAGAGCTTGAGGGAGAGCAGAAAGAGAAGGTGTCCAGGTCATAAGAGCTGTCAGGAGGGAAGGCATTCTTTAATGAAAGCCTTGACACAAAGACGAGTTTCTAGCAGTAGCCATTATGCTTTAAATCTGTTTTGAGCAGTAGGATGTATGGAAATGAAAAAGCTGACAGTGTTTGGAGTGGGAAGGAAGGAGATGATTTCCACATCATCCTGGTGCACTATAAATGGTTCTGGCTGGTGGAGCAGCTGCATGACGCATGAGGCAAGGGAGAGAACGCCACCGTCGCTATCATTTTGGTTTTGCTCCTTCTTAGGAATGGGTGGCAGCAACCACTTTTCATGGTTTCCAAGACTTTTTCAGTTCCAGGCCCATATGAACAGAGAGAATAATAAACCAGAATTTTGGAAGCTCCAAAAACCTAAAAAGCAACAACTTGTTCCTTTTGGAAGGTTTCCAAAACAAGGGCTGGCAGGAGGAACAAATGATCCAAACATATTTCCAGAAAGGTTTCTTAGCTGTAGCAGTAAGCATGGATTTTACTGATCATATGGTTTATATTCAAAATGGTGCCCAAACTTTTATAGCTCCCACTGGATTCTTGAAGGTTTTCCTTGTTTGAGGTTCCTAAGAGCGTTGGGTTGCCAGAATGCTAATGCTATATATTTGGGATTCTTAAAGAGCTGTGGACGTTTTTCTCCAGCCTGTTACATAAAGATATCATCTGTAGGATGTTTTGAAAGATTAACATTGCTGTGACAGGGAATTGGGTATAAATTAATTTATGAATGGGGAAAATTAAGCTAAGACTGACACACAAAATATGTTGCAAATTGGGAGAAGTATTAGAAACAGTGTTTTCTGGCAACCACACATTATTCAGTGGGGTGGTTCTTTTTAATCTCTTGTCCAGCATTTTGCCTCACATACTCAATGATAATTTTTTCCATTTCCCCAATTATCCCAAGTTTATCCCTCTGTCATACAATCATAGAATTGTAGAATGGTCTGGGTTGGAAGGGACCTCCAAAGGTCATCCAGTCCAACCCCCTCTGCAGTCGGCAGGGACATCCCCAACTAGATCAGGCTGCTCAGAGCCCTGTTGAGCCTCATTTTGAGTATCTCCAGGGAAGGGGCCCCAACCACCTTCCCAGGCAACCTGTTTCAGTCTTCCACCACCCTCATGGTAAAGAACTTGTTCCTAACATCCAATCTAAATCTACTCTTCTGTAGTTTGAAGCCATTGCCCCTTGTACAGTCCCTGCATGCCTTTGTAAACAGTCTCTCTCCAGCCTTCTTGTAGATGCCCTTCAGGTACTTGAAGGCTGCTATTAGGCGTTCCAGGAGCCTCCTTTTCTCCAGGCTGAACACCCCCAGCTCCCTCCACCTGTCCTCATAGCAGAGGTGCTCCAACACCCTGATCAGAAACACAGAATCAACCAGGTTGGAAAAGACCTCAGAGATCATCAAGTCCAACCTATTACCTAATACCTAACACCTCCTGACAAGTGCCACATCCAAGCTTTTTTTGAACACCTCCACGGATGCTGACTCCACCACCTCCCTGGGCAGCCCATTCCAATGGCCAGTTACTCTTTCTGTGAAGAATTTTCTCCTCACCTCATGCTTAAACTTTCCCTGGTACAGCTTGAGACTGTGTCCTCTTGTTCTGGTGCTAGTTGCCTGGATGAAGAGACCAACTCCTACCTGTCTACAACCTCCTTTCAGGTCGTTGTAGAGAGCAATAAGGTCTCCCCTGAGCCTCCTCTTCTCCAGGCTAAGCAAACCCAGCTCCCTCAACCTCAGTCTCATAGGGCTTGTGCTCGAGACCTCTCACCAGCCTTGATGCCCTTCTCTGGACACATGTTTGTGGCCCTCCTCTGGACCCTCTCCATCAGCTTCATGTCCTTCCTATATTGAGGGCTCCAGACCTGGACACAGTACTCCAGATGAGGTCTCACCAGAGTAAAGTGGCAGATGGCTGGAGAAATGTCTCTGTTTTCCAAAAGTGATAGAGTGTGAAAGTTGTGTTTACACAGCAACATGGTAGCCACATATAATGTCTGCTTGTTGCCATGACTCTATTGTTGGTGACAAGTTCAAATGAAAAGGATTTTAGGTTACATTTTAAAGGTGTATGCCTTAAAATTTCCAATAGGAAGGTGAAATTCTCCTAAGCTATATGATAGTCAAGTTTAGCTGCTTAGATAAGCAACACACAGGTCAACACTCATATTTCACAGAATCACAGAATGTTAGGGGTTGGAAGGCACCTTGAAAGGTCATCTAGTCCATCTACTCTTAGGATATGTAGTCAGCTTTTAAATTATGGAGAAATAGCTCTTAAACTATTTTTTATCATGACAGTTCCATGTATATTTCTTCCTAATTGTCTTTACCCACCTCCAGCTGCTGGCACTCAACTGTAGGCCTTTTGCTTTTAATATGTCCCTTGGAACAGTCAAACACAACCATTCAGAGGTGTTTTTAAATCTGATTATTTTTTTTTTTTGGTAGCAAATCTGTTACTTGCTCCTGGACCTACCTGGTCAGTCACTCTGTGCCATCAGAGGGAACTCAGTGAAGTTAATCTGTGCCATATCTGTGTAAAGCATTGATGATAGATGTTAAGATTTGTCACATTTTAGGATAGCTGTACATTTTGTTTTATCTTTCCATAATATTTGAAAGATAATGTGAATTACAGCACTGCAGTGGCTTGGAAGGCAAAAAAGGATTTCATGAGCAAGCAATAAAGTGCTTGGTTCTCTTCTCATCCAGCAGTCATTTGTCTACCTTACACACCTATGAGGAGATGCAGTTCCAAACTGAAAATTTGTGATGACAGTAGGGTATGAAGTGCAGAGAGGATATGTTCTACTTTCCTGAGGGCTGATTCAAACAGTTTCCCTTTACAGTGGAGAAACCACAACCTAAAACCGTCCATCAGAGTGCAGTAGGGGTGGAAAGTTATTGCAGAGTGATAGAGGAAGGAAAGCGGAACTGAGCTGTTGGCTGTGAACTTCATTTTAGGTTTTGGCTCAACTTTCTGCTGGAAAGTGATTGTGATAGGAAGGCATGGAAGTCACAGAAGAACCATCAGCCTTTTTGGTATGGTCACTGCTTCCAGAACTGTGCAGCACCTTTGTAGCCAATTCATTACTGCAAGGGGATTTTCTAGACTGCCAGAGACTATAACTATGCTGTTTCACCTCATCTGTTAGTCGTTTAGAGTATGGGAATACTCCAAGCAGAGAAACACTGTGTCATTTTCTTGTCTGTCATGAGTACCCAGTGACTGGATCTGGTTAGACGTTTTTGAGGATGTAGACCTCACAAGTCACAAATCTAATAGGAGGTACTACTGGTCATAGGCAGCATTAAAGTCCCAGGATTTGGCCAGCAGATCCAGAGAGGTGATTCTGCCACTTTAGTCTGCTCTGGTAAGACCTCACCTGGAGTGTCATGTCCAGCTCTGGAGCCCTCAGTAGAGGAAGGACATGGACCTGATGGATTGGGTCCAGAGGAGGACCATGAAAATTATCAGGAGGATGGAGCACCTCCCCTACATGGAGAGGTGGAGGGAGCTGGGGTTGTTCAGCCAGAAGACAAGGCTCCAGGGTGACTTAATAGCAGCCTTCCAGTACCTGAAGGGGGCTGCAAGAAGGATGGAGAGACTGTTTACAAAGGCCTGCAGTGACAGGATGAGGGGCAATGTCTTCAAACTAGAGAAGAGTAGATTTAGACTGGATATTAGGAACAAGTTCTTCACCATGAAGGTGGTGGGAGACTGGAACAGGTTGCCCAGGCAGGTGGTGGAGGCTCCACCCCTGGAGATATTCAAAGTGAGGCTCAACAAGGCCCTGGGCAACCTGATCTAGTTGAGGATGTCCCTGCTGACTGCAGAGGGGATTGGACTAGATGACCTTTAGAGATGCCTTCCAACCCAAACCATCCTGTGATTCTATGATTTGACCTGGGTGTTATGGGCAATACTGTCAGTGAATAAGAATGGTGCTTAGAAAAGGTTTTCTGCTATACGACCAAAATCTCAGGCACCCAGAATTAGACTTCCTGCATTTTTTCCATTTTAATTAAACAGCTGTGATACCTTGCTCAGAGGATTAGGATGGATGATTTGCCCAGGACAGGATGAGTGTTTTCTACAGGGACACTGATTTAATATAATGCAGAGGGAGTTTTGATTTGTGTCTACTAAGGCAATGGTTAAGAAAAAAAAGGAGAAAAATCTAAAGCAGATGAGAAAATGGAATGTTATATATGGTAAAAGAAAGAAACAGACATTGGCTTAATGACATCCAAGAAACACTTCTAACCAAGCACCAGGATTCCAGAATGTTAATCTCATTAGTTTCATGATATTACCCAACTGTTAGTTCCTGGAGCCTTATGGATTCACAGGAATTCCTGTCAGATACTGAATCAGGTTAGAACTTTAGATTAATGTTTTTAAAGTAGCTCCAGTTTCTTATGTGAACCCTGTTGTGATTTAAACTACTGGGTTACTGACTCGTCACATTCTCTTTTAAACAGTTGCCTGTGATTATGCTGCTGAAGAACTCCAGGTTTTTCCATAAAACCTGAAGATGTATTAATTTTCAGCAGAGATTACCATTCCTACCAGTGGAATCTCAGTAATTCTGACTAATTGTAATATGGCTGTAAATATGGGATTTCCGTGGAAATTAATTTCGTCACAGCAATTTTTGTCCTTTTTTAAAAAAGAAAAAATTGATGGCTTTGCTTGCCAAACACAGGGATGGGTTTAAAGAAAAACTCACTTAACATTGGAGTAGACAAGTCATACTGACTGCTCAGGATCTGCTGGCTAGCAGAAAGGGACCTGGGGGTTCTAATGGACAAGCAACTGAATAGGAGCCAGCAGTGTGCCCAGGTGGCCAAGAAAGCCAATGGCATCCTGGCTGGGATTAGAAATGCTGTGTCCAGCAGGAGCAGGGAGGGGATTGTCCCCTGGGACTCAGCTCTGGTAAGGCCAAACCTTGCGTATTTTGTCCAATTTTGGGCACCTCGATCCAAGAGAGATGTGGAGGTGCTGGAGCCAGTGCAGAGGAGGGCAAGGAAGCTGGGAAAGGGCCTGGACAATAAATCTGATGAAGAGTGACTGAAGGAGCTGGGGATGGTTAGTTTGGAAAGAGGAGGCTGAGGAGAGACCTCATTGCTGTCTACAACTACCTGAAAGGAGAGACTGCTCCTGGAAATTATTGATAGAACAAGAGGGAACAGCCTCAAGCTGTGGCTGGGTAGGTTTAGACTGGACATTAGGAAAAATGTTTTCATGGCAAGAGTGGTCAGGCATTGGAATGTGCTGCCCAGGGAGGCAGTGGAGTCCCCAAGCCTGGATGTGTCTGAACGTGGTTTGGATGTGGTGTTGGGGCTATGGTTTAGGGGTGACCCTTGTACAGTAGGGTTGTTGGTTGGACTTGGTGATGCTGAGGGTCTTTTCCAGCCTGAATGTTTCTGTGATTCCATGGTTCTGATTCTGTATTGCTTCTCTGGATGAGGCAGGAACTGCTTGTCCATCTCTTGGATTTGTTCTGTTAGCAGATAAGGGAAAAAAATCCTTCAGCTCCAAGAGGTTGTGTGTTGTTGAGCTCTTGCCCTGTTAGACCCTAGTGGTAATGATTTCATAGCAACACCTTACTGCAATATTATTTATAAGTTTTAATCAAACAGTCTGTGCAAATTGCCATTTATTTAAACTTTAAATCCTTAAATATTTAAAACTTAAATACTGGGGATTTTAAGAACTTTTCTTGTAATATTATTCCAGGGTTTGTGAAACTTCCAGATACAAAATTGTACAGGCACTGTTAATACCAATTCTATTGTACACTTTCCATGTTTCACTGTTAGTTTCTTTTTTTTTTCCCATGTGAGACTGACAGTATTCAAGTTATAGTTGTTGGTTTCTTTTCTTGTGGCCAATGTGCTGTGAGCTTGAATTCAGTCTTTACACAGCTTTTGTCTAGAAATGACTTTGTTCTTTTTGTTTTGGGGTTTTTTTTTTTTGATGTTTTGTGGGTTATTTCAGTTTTGTTTTAAGAAACTATTTTAAAATGCCATATGGGAGCATGAAGCAAGGAATTCAGAGATGGTGCCATTATAAAGTGCACACCAGTAATATTAAAGGAATGTAATTATTAACTTTCTACCTTATTGGCATGGCAGGGCAATTTTTTACTTGTTAGATATTGGCATATGACTCTGGAGTTTCATAGAATCATGGAATGGTTTGGGTTGAAAGAGACCTCCAGAAGTCATCCTGTCCAACCCCCCTGAAGTGAACAGGGATATTCTACACTAGATCAGGTTGATCACAGCCTTGTTGAGCCTGACCTTGACGATCTCCAGGGATGGGGCCTCAACCACCTCCCTGGGCAACCTGTTCCAGTGTTCCACCACTCTCATGATAAAGAACTTGTCCAATCTAAATCTACTGTTCTCTAGTTTCAAACCATTGCCTCTCATCCTGTCACTGCAGGTCTTTGTAAACAGTCCTTCTACAGTCTTCTTGTAGGCCTCCTTCAGGTACTGGCAGGCTGCTATCAGGTCTCCTGGGAGACTTCTCCAGGCTGAACAACCTCAGCTCCCTCAATCTGTCCTTGTAGGAGAGGTGTTCCAGCCCCCTGATCATCTTTGTGGCCATCCTCTGGATCCACTGCATCAAGTTCATTTCCTTTTTAATGATTTTTCCTCTTGAAGTCAATGTAGGCACCTACTTATACTACAAAAACGTTGTTGCTTGCTCCCTCTTGGTTGTTGGTAGTTGGCACACAGTGGGTCCAAGGAAGCAACACTAAATTGTTTCCAAAAAATGTAATGATTGAAATTAACTTTACAACTATTGCCACAAGGTTCATCATTCAAGTCATCATTCATTACTTAGCTATGCTGTTGAACTTAGTTCAGTTAGTTCATATCAGCTTAGTGATAGAGATTGTTCATCTGCTGCAACTCTGTACTATATTTTCAAAATGCAGTATGTGGAGATTTCAAAGTACCACAGGAAATGACAATTTGAATGGTTTCATTAACTACAAGCATGAGAAAACATTGAAATGGATGATCACAGTACCACAGTGCAATGGAGGTTGGAAGGGACCTCAGGAGATTATCCAGTCCAAAACCCCTGCCAGAGCAGCATCGCTTAGAGTAGTCCACACAGGAATGCATCCAGGTGGGTTTGGAAAGTCTCCAGAGAAGGAGACTCCACAACCTCTCTGGGCAGCCTGCTCCAGTGTTCTGTCACCCTCACTGGAAAGAAGTTTCTCCTCATGTTGAGGTGAAATCTTCTATGTTCAAGTTTGTATCTGTTTTTTCTTGTCTTATTAGTGTGCACTACTGAAAAGAGCCTGGCTCCCTCCACTTGACACCCACCCCTCAGCTATTGATAGACATTGATCAGATCCCCTCTCAGTCTTCTCTTCTCCAGACTAAACAGCCCCAGGGCTCTCAGTCTCTCTTCACAGGGGAGATGCTCAAGTCCCCTAAGCATCCTCGTGGCTCTCCCTTGGATTCTCTCCAGCAGGTCTCTGTCTCTCTTGAACTGGGGAGCCCAGGACTGGACACAGTATTCCAGGTGTGGTCTCAGCAGGGCAGAGTAGAGGGGGAGAAGAACTTCCCTAGCCCTGCTGGACACACACTTTCTTGATGTATCTCAGGATCCCATTGGTTCTCTTGGCCACAAGGGTACTTTGCTGTCCCATGCAGAACTTGCTGCCCAACAGCACTCCAAGGTCTTTCTCTGTGGAGCTGCTTTCCAGAAGGGCAGCCCCTAACCTGTCCTGGTGCCTGTTGTTATTCCTCCCCACATGCAGGACCCTGCACTTGATAATATTGATTCTTAGCATAGCATTGAAGAAAAATCTAGTATTCATGTCAGAAGAGCAGTTTTGACAATCCACTGTAACAGTAGATGTAAGAAATGTGGCTAAACTTGTTCCTCCTCATACCCCAAGTTTTAGTGCATGTTAGCCAAGTGTAACTGGATTCAGATTTGTAGCTAACACTGTCTTTCCTTGAAGTGTTTATCCTTTGTCTAGGTTAACCGTGTTTCTGGTCAATAACTCATAATAAGAATGGTTGAGTGTGGTGTTGGGAGTGATGTCATGCTGCTGACCTGCACAATGACAATAAAACAAAATCCATGTTCTGAATATGTTACCTCTTAACTACTTTCTTTTGGGGGATAGTTGTGGTTTTTTTTTTTCTCACTAGCTGACTGCTCAGTGAAGACTTCTGCTGAGATGTCTGCAGAGAGATAAAGACCTCTTCCCTTGATCTTTTATTCTATTAGCAGTCTAATAATGCCTTCTAGGTAATTTATATGAATGTAAGGATACAGAATAGAGCAGAAACACATTAGCAGACGTATCTATCACATTATACTTGTATTCAAGATCTGACCACTAATGTTACTAGCTTCTTAATACAAGTGTATGTTATTTTCAATGTAATGCCCAGGTTTTTTTTGTCCTCCTAGGTATGGCATGAACTGCCTCATTCAGTTTGAGGATTTTGCTAACGCTAACGCATTCCGCCTCCTGCATAAGTACCGTAACAAGTACTGCACTTTCAATGATGACATTCAAGGTAACAAACTCTTTTGTCTTCATTCTTCTTAGGCACACAAGCCAGAAAAAAATTTAGACTTATACTGATGTACCAGAGAGAAAAATGCGTTTCAGCTTTCCTGTGATATTTGAAGATGTTCAGTACAGGTCACAGTTTGCTTAGGGATTTCTCAGCATGGGTTTCTGGTGAGCTGTCTTTGCTCTTAATCTCTCGCCTCTCAGGTATGCCTCATGCTTTATTCAGATGTTCACCCTTCAGGGCTTTTTTTTTTTAATAGTTTGGTGTGTGGGTGGCTTTCCCATATGAATTATTAACCTCAGATCTTTGGGCAAATGTCAAAGCTTAAGCCTGGACTATACTTCCCTCAGTTTTTTTTTTTTTTGTTACTGCAGTGACAACTGCTTCACTGTTTCTTCATGTGACAGAGCTTGCTCAATAAATGTCAAATGTCAAGTGTATTTCAGTTCTTAAACTCACAACTCAGTTAGATACATTTCTAATTTTCTTTGAAGTCTAGGGACTGCATTCAATTTTAGAGGGAAATATCCCCCTGATTCTGCTTTCCCATCTGAATCATTTGTAGCAGTTGGCAAAA
This sequence comes from Indicator indicator, assembly GCF_027791375.1. Lineage (NCBI taxonomy): Eukaryota > Metazoa > Chordata > Aves > Piciformes > Indicatoridae > Indicator > Indicator indicator. The sequence goes on along the minus strand of NC_072011.1, from coordinate 5,582,121 downwards.
GAAAAGATCTAGGATGGAAAAAGCCAGCAAGGAGGATTCCCCCAGTGCTCAGTCTAGACAGGCATCTTCTGCCTTCCCTGAGAACAAAGACAAGCAGGGCTGAAAAGACAGATGCTGCTCCTTGGGTTGCCTTATTTCCTGTCAGAAAACAAGCACTAGAAAATAACTTTCCCTAGGGCAGTAAGTGCACTGGCTCACATCAAACAAGCTGCTGGATAGGGGTACCAAAGGAGAGCCCTGGGCACTCAGCTGCCTCTTAACTCCTCATATTTCCTTGGGTAGATGGAGGTCCTCAAAAGTGGCAAGATCAAAAATAGGAGTTTAACTATCTTAATTTCAGTTTGCAGTGACACTTTAAGTCAAGGATGGGGAGCTTGAGTTTTCCAAAAGTCATTCTTGAGATCTAGATCTTCTTTCATGGGCTTAAGACATGGTGGTGAATTCAAGTAGCCCTTGTCTTTCTGATGTTGGGAATTTGGCTAGCCACATGAACTGTGTTTCTCTTACAAGCCTGGCTGAGTTGTACTCCTGCATTTGAAAGAGATTATGGAGGACAAACTCCCAGATGGGAAATAAAATATCATTTGCCCTTGTAAGCAGCATGGTGCTTCTTACCCTCCTGGGTCTGAGTGTAGCCATGACTACGACAGTCCAATACAGCAGACCAAACAGCAGATGGAATTTTCCCTAGTTGCTTAGAATTCCACAGGGAATTCTCTTTCCTTGCAAGATAAAAATCCTCATCCCAAACGAGAAAGAGACTCAACTAGAATGTAATTTTTAAAAATGGAAAGGAAGCTTTTCTTTAAGAGTGCAACAAACATGGGCAAACTAAGCTGAGAAAGTTTTCAGTCTTTCCACAGGAGTTTTTAAAATCACTGCATTCTTTATGGTGCACCTTGGAAGGAGGTGTCTTGGTGTTCAAAACTGTTGGAAGGTAGCCATTTGGCTTTTGACTTGGCCTGCCACATCAGCTATCAGTCTTCCTTAGCAGTCTAGCCACATACAGTCTTTTAATTTAATCAGCTTCTGCAGTTTAATTTGTGCTTGTGGGCATTTTGATATTTTCATTAACAATATCCGGGGCTTATGGCTGATGTCCAGCGTTAATGTTTGTGTAGCTTCTAAGAGGTTAAAGCAGATCACAGAATTGTCAGGGTTGGAAGGGACCTCAAGGATCATCTAATTCCAACCCCCCAGCCATGGGCAGGGACACTTCCCACTAGATCAGGTTGCTCATAGCCCCATCCAGCCTGGCCTTAAAAACATCCAGGGATGAGGCTTCCACCACCTCCCTGGGCAACCTGTGCCAGTGTCTCACCACCCTTATGATGAAGAACTTCTTCCTGATGTCTAATCTAAATCTGCCCTCCTCTAGCTTGGATTAATTCCCCCTAGTCCTATCCCTACCCAGCACCCTAAAAACTCCCTCCCCAGCTTTCTTGTAGCCCCCTTCAGATACTGGAAGGCCACAATAAGGTCTCCTCAGAGCCTTCTCTTCTCCAAACTGAACAACCCCAATTCTCTCAGCCTGTCCTCATAGGAGAGGTGCTCCAGCTCTCTGATCATCCTCATGGCCCTTCTCTGGACATGTTCCAGATACATTCAGCCTGCTTTGATCTGTGCCACTTGTCATCATATCTCCATAAATACCATTAGGTGTTGGGTGGGGTTTTTTTGTTTGGGGTTTTTTTGTTTGTTTGTTTTAGGAATATCTTGGCATATAATGTGGCAGTGGAATAGCAATGCCCCAAATATAGATATGGTGATCTCCCTCTTTTTATTCCAGCTCTATAAACTCTGAGGATCTTTCACCTGACAAATGAGGATAGAGGGTGCTAAACTTCTTCAGCCATCCTTAGAGATTTTCAGTTTTTAATGGCATGATTTTTTCCCAGGCTACTGGAAAGGGTGCCCTTCTCTGTAGGCAAGTTGTATTTTCTGGCCCTAGAGCAGTAAAGCTGACAAGCAGGACAATAAAGACAAGCACATACATCATTGTATCTGGTTAGCCATCATCTCCTGAAGATAGTGCTTACATGGTATTTTAAACGTAGTTCCTTCTAGCCCAGCTGTTTGTCAAGCCAAAGCTACCTTAAGGATAGGAAGAAAAGTTTAATTCATGCTACATGGAAGCACTTGAGGGTTTTTTCACTGTCACAGGATATGTGGGCAAAGGACTCCTATATATCCAAGTGATGCAATGAGGACCTCAAATCTTTGAAAACCCAAAACATGGTCCTGACACTATAAAAGAGAAGAAATTATGGCAAGCTGATGACCCATTTGCAAGCAGTAACTTGGGCAAATGCAGTTGTCTTCTGTTAGCTTGCAGCTATTTGCAGGGTGTCAGCATGCCTCTAACTGATGCCACTGCAGAATAACTGGAAAAAGCTGTCTGCCAAAATACTGACCTTAGAAAAACACTAAAGATTGGCCATTAAGGGTCACCTGTAGAGAGTTTTGTCTCCATGGTTTTATCAAGGGGAAGTCATGTCTGACCAACCTGATAGCCTTTTATGAGGACATAATCAGGTGATGGTAGAGCAGTGGATGTGGTTTATCTTGATTTCAGTAAGGCATTTGACACTGTCTCCCACAGCATCCATGCAGCTAAGCTGAGGCAGTGTGGTCTGGACAATCAGGTAGTGAGGTGGACTGAGAACTGGTTGAGGGAAGGAAGTCAGAGAGTTGTGGTCAATGGGATGGAGTCTAGTTGGTGGCCTCTAAGTAGTGGAGTGCTCCAGGGGTCAGTACTGGGACCAGTGCTGTTCAATATATTCATCAATGACTTGGATGAGGGCACAGAGAGCACTGTCAGCAAGTTTGCTGGTGACACCAGACTGGGAGTGGCTGACACAGCAGAGGGTTGTGCTGCCATTCAGTGAGACTTGGACATGCTGCAGAGCTGGGCAGGGAGAAATGGAATGAAATTCAACAAGGACAAGTGTAGAGTCCTGCACCTGGGAAAGAACAACCCCATGGAGCAGGAGAGGTTGGGGACTGACTGGTTGGAGAGCTGTGAAGGGGAAAAGGACCTGGGGGTCCTAGTGGATAGAAGGCTGACCATGAGCCAGCAATGTGTTCATGGTCATGCCATTCTGGGGTGGACTAGAAGGATTGTGGTTAGTAGGTCAAGAGAGATTCACCTCCCTCTCTACTCTGCCCTGATGAGGCCACATCTGGAATATTGTGTCCAGTTCTGGGCCACTCAGTTCGAGAAGGACCTCAGGGAACTGCTTGAAAGAGTCCTGTGCAGAGCCAAAAAATGATTGAGGGAGTGGAACATCTTCCTTATGAGGAGAGCCTGAGGGAGCTGAGGGCTCTTTAGCTTGGAGAGGAAGAGACTGAGAGGTGACCTCATTCATGTTGATAAAGATGTGCAGGGTGAGTGCCAAGAGGATGGAGCCAGGCTCTGCTGGGTGATGCCCAATGAGAGGACAAGGGGCAATGGGTGGAAATTGAGGCATAGGAAGTTCCATGGAAACTGGAAGAAGAATTATTTCCCTGTGAGGGTGACAGAACACCGGAACAGGCTGCCCAGGGGGATTGTAGATTCTGCCTCTCTGGAGATATTTAAGACCCACCTGGATGTGTTCCTGTGTGACCTACTCTAGGTGATCCTGCTCTAGCAGGGGGGGTTGGACTGGATGATCTCTGGAGGTGCCTTCCAGCCCCTGACATTCTGTGATTCTGTGATCCCTGCTACAACACAGTCACATTCTTTACTTTGGAGAAAGCTTTGTAACTTTTTCTACTTCCCCTCTCTGCACCCAAACAATTGGCAATAAGGGCAAAGAGGATTCTGACCAACGGCTCTCAATCTGTATTGGAATAACAAAATTGCTCTTATTTATCATTCTAGAAAGCATCTTGTGTTTTCAGATGGAGGGGTGGCTCTGGGCAACCTGATCTAATGGAGGATGCTCCTGCTCACTGCAGGGAGGTTGGACTAGATGACCTTTGGAGGTCCCTTCTAACCCAAACCATTCTGTATTTCTATGATAATAATTTCTTCATATTAATATTTTCAAAATATTTTTTCACTAACACAATGGCCAAAATATTGCTTTAGGGAGAAAATATGCACTTTCCCCCCCTTGGATTCTTGCTTGGTTTTATTCTAACCACAAATCAGCTTGCTGGTTTCTGTTTTTTTTCTTTTCTCTTTGAAATATGTGTAATATGAGTTTTAGAAATGAAAATGAGCGAAAGCCTGGAGTTTAAAGCAATTACTTTTATCTGATTATCTCTAACTATATTAGAGAGCATTTTCCAAAACTGAGATTTTTGGTTTTCTGTCATAATTTCCTATGTGGGAGAAATATTAATATTGTAATGTCAAGCTTCACAACATTTAGAAAAAAACCTGAGTTGGATCAGGTTGCTAGCTTTGCTCATCTGCAGTATATTTACAAAGAAGGTGTCACAGAGCAGGGTGAAATTTTCTTTAAGATATGTGTTGTTATTTTTCTCTTTAAACTCCCGCCTGGTAGTGGATCAGTGATAGAAGAAGAACCAGGGCTTGCAAAGCTGTTTATCAGGGGCAGAAGATTTTGTCTGCTTGAAGGAAGCAGGGTTGGAATTCACAATTGAAAATTCCTTTGGAAAAAGTAACTTTTCCCTTCCATTCTGTACGGATTTTGAACGAATCTCTTTAGATTGATTAAGGAACTCGTAGGTACAGATCCAGATACCAGTGGCTGAAATCCCAGTCAGGGGAGGGATTGGCTTGGGCTATGCCTGCCTGCCTGTCAGCAAATCCAGCTGGAGCAGAGCAGGATGCCATAGTGCTCCCTATCCATACCCATCTTGGTTTTGGTGTGTCTGGTTAAAGAGTTTTTGCTTCTTGAGTACAGTCAGTGGCTTAAGACAAATTTCTACCTCTTAGAAGCCTTGCATTTGTTTTACATGCTTCTCCCAAAGCTCATCATGTGGCAGTGGGTTGTAGTCCTTGCTAACATGGACACATAAATACCTTTAAACTTGTTGCCTCTATGCAGGACAATTGTTTCAATTATTTCAGTTGTTTTGATTTTTTCGTCATCTCTGTACTTTAAAATCGCCCTAATGGAAAATTACAAAACTCTGCAGAGTAAGCCAATCTACATAAATCATGTTTGTCTATGCAGTACAATACTGTGAGGTTTTATTTAAGTGTCACAGCTCTGTTTCTCTGTGCCCACAGCTGCAATGCTTTCCCCTTTTTATGGGCACAGAGCCTGCATTTTATGCCAACAGAAATATTTAGGCAGAGAGATTGCACTGGGTTGGAATTAACTTTTGTGTCCATCATGGCCTTAGATGTCATTAGTTTCTGACAGCTGTGCTGTTTAATTGCATCAAAATTGTATGAAAAGAAATACCCCAAATGAAAATGTAAAGCATGCATAACTGAAGATTATTATTCCATCTTACTTGTATGGTTTGATTTACAAGATCTGCTAAATGCTCAGCAGACTGCCATTTGAATAATTACACAAATTATACCTGGCAGTTAAAGATTATTGCCAATTTAAGGTTAAGTCAGCCCAGTTCTCAGAAATCAGAAGTTCCCAGTCACAAGCAATCTCCTTTTTAAGATGTAACTGTTTGGGTTTTTTTAATGTTAACATGGGAAATGATTCATTTGGTACCTGGAAATTCCAATTCTTGAAATCAAATTGTAAAGAAAGTTTGAAGGTTGTTGTTGTGGTTGTGATGGGCAGGGGGTTTCCAGTTCCTCCTCTGACCAAGGATTTGGAAAACACAATGTTGAATGACTTGTGACAGCTGATATATTCACAGAATTGTCAGGGTTGGAAAGGACCTCAAGGATCACCTTGTTCCAGCCACTTTCCACTGGTTCAGGTTGCCCAGAGCCACATCCAGCCTGGCCTTAAAAACCTCCAGGGATGAGGCTTCCACCACCTCCCTGGGCAACCTCTTGCAGTGTCTCACCACCCTTATGATGAAGAACTTCTTCCTAATCGAAATCTCCCCTTCTCTAGCTTGGATCCACCCCCCCTAGTCTTATCACTACCCAACACCCTAAAAAGTCCCTCCCCAGCTTTCTTGTAGCCCCCTTCAGATACTGGAAAGCCACAAGAAGGTCTCCTCAGAGCCTTCTCTTCTCCGAACTGAACAACCCCAATGCTCTCAGACTCTCTTCATAGGAGAGGTGCTCCAGCCCTCTGATCATATATCTCAAATTCTGATGTGCAAACTATAGAAAATCTCTTTCATAATATGAAGTGACATTTGCTTTGATGTGACAGTTGGACTTGGTGATCTTAGAGGTCTTTTCTAACTGTGATATTATGAAACAGACATTGGGCTTTCTAAAACTTTTCTTAAACCAGACCCTATGAAGGCATATACTTTGGGGTTATGTGAAGAGTATCCTTTTTTCCAGTATATTCAGGATATCATTTGTCTAGTATACAGTGGAAAATTTATATTGAAACCCCTCTACTCTGCTCTGGTGAGGCCACATCTGGAATACTGTGTCCAGTTCTGAGCCACTCAGTTCAGGAAGGACCTCAGGGAACTGCTTGAAAAAGTCCAGCACAGAGCCACAAAAATGATGAAGGGAGTGGAAAATCTTCCTTGTAAGGAGAGACTGAGGGAGCTGGGGGCTCTGTAGCTTGGAGGAGACTGAGAGGTGACCTCATTCATGTTGATAAAGATGTGCAGGGTGAGTGCCAAGAGGATGGAGCCAGGCTCTGCTGGGTGATGCCCAATGAGAGGACAAGGGGCAATGGGTGGAAGTTGAGGCGTAGGAAGTTCCATGGAAACATGAGGAATTTTTTTTTTCCCTGTGTGGGGACAGAACACTGAAACAGGCTGCTCACAGGGCTTGTGGAGTCTCGCTCTCTGGAGATATTCAAGACCTGCCTGGATGCATTCCTGTGTGATCTGGTGTAGGTGGTCCTGCTCTGGCAGGGGGGTTGGACTGGATGACGTTTCAAGGTCCTTTCCAGCCCCTAACATTCTGTGCTTCTGTGATCAATGTGCTTTCAAGTGTTCCCCCTGTAGTTTTGTATGCTTTCCACCCCTATGTGCAAGTATGTGCATATACAGGTAGGTGTATGGCCAAGTATTTTTCTGTTTAATTTATTTCCTTGTTATGGGTTACAAAAAGAAAATCCATTCTCATCGTGTCCCTGGGCAACTGGCTCCATGTGGCCCTGCTTTTGGCAGAGTCTTTGCACCAGATGACATCCCAGCCTCAGCCACCTTGCACTCCTGGGACTCTGTATCCCTTTTCAAACACACCAAATAGCTGCTCTTTTAAACAGGCTCTATTTCTCCTTTTCTAGGGCCTTTCCCCCTCTTTGCTCTGCCTGCCTGCCTGTTGCAGCTGCAGATCCAGGCAGCAGCGTGCATGCAAAGCTTTTCAAGCCACTTCATGGCAAGGAGAAAGAGCTTCCCTCAATTAAAGAGGGTCCTTCTGAGCTACCCACAGCCATTGTGTTTGCTTCACAAGCAACTAAGAGGACACTTTTTAGACAGGATCTCTACTCTCACCTTTTTTCCCCAGTAAAGGTAGGAGAGAGATGATTTTTTTCCTGGCACTCTAGGTAGGCAGTGTTCTTTGGAAGGTCATATTAGCATGGAATTTCTATTATGTTGTATATTGAGAAATATGGATTTTACTTTTACCACTTCCTAATCTTTTAGTCCGGAATCAATAGCTCAGATTTTAGGATGTGATGCAGAAATTCCTCCTTGTTTGCTAGCTTTATAAATTGAGGTAAGGAAAATGACATACAGGAGCTATTGATACTTGATTACAAGCTTTACAAGTTTTATATTTTTGAAATCTTATGTGATGGACAAATGCTAATTTAAATTACATCAAATAAAAATTAATATCTTGTTCCTTATTTTGGGGGGCTTTTTTCCCCCCACTTTTGTGCTTCAGTTGTTGAATCAGCTGAAGACTTTGTGCTCCAAAGCACTTTAAATGTGCCAACCCCAAAAGGCTGTGATTTTCAGGATTCCCACTGACATGTTCATGCTCAGTCATACAGTTTACAGTAACAAGTAAGGCTAAAGAATCTTGGTCAGAAAGCAAAGACCTGGTGAAGAATGGTGTACTTTGAAATTTCACATCTACCAGATTTTTGTGAGATATGACTCATCTTCCTGGGAAACTATATCAAAGTGTTTGCTGTCAAAGAATATTTTAGAGCAAAATATCCTTTGTTAAACCTGCTGTGGTTATCCTTCTAGAAATTTAGGGAGAATAGGATCAGTTCTCAAAATCATATCCATGAACAATGCCTTTCTTGTCCTGCACACAAGGACCTTAACCTGTGCTCTGTGGGAGAGGGAGGTGAGGCCATTTCTCTCCTTCTTGTAGCAATGACAGTCGGAAAAAGAGTGAAATTCTGCTTCTGCTTCGTAATGTCTTCAAGAAGTGGTTAGGCTTTGGCAGATGGATATGAGTTGCATTTTGATTCTTGTCAGAGACTCGAGCCAGTGTTCAGGCTGAAATGTAAGGTCATGCTGCTAGTCAGAGCAGTTCTGGTTAAACAGATCTGCTATTCACACTGGCAGTGCCCCCCTTTGAATAGGAAGGAATAAGGGAAGCTGCTGACGAGGAGTGATGACAGCCACTGCCAGCAGCAGCGATAGTTCAGGGTTCAGTAATCTAATAAACTGGGTTATTATGCTTTTTAGAGTCAAATGGCTGAATAAAAGCAATGTGGAATACTTTTTAAATGCCCATTGTAGAGGAGTTCTTTTGTGCAAATTGTGATTCATGAGAAAGTCAATCTGTAAGCCTTTGTATGTTGCTCTTATAACCTTTGTTCTGAATTGTCTTCATAATGAACACACAGGTAACCGTAGCTCACATCCCATGTAAATAATCAATGCTAACTGGTATTGAATTCAAGGGAATATTTTATTCATGTTTCATATCTCTAGGTGTTAGGTTGGTGGTGGGACTTGACGATCTTAGAGGTCTTTTCCAACTGAAACACTTCTATGATTCTTTGATTCTATTATGAGTCTGTAAAAGTATCCCAGCTGGTAATACATCATCACAGCCTACTCTCCTGGCTAACAAATGTAGCAGCAGTCCATCAGCCATGAAGATAAGCAGGATCCCAATCTTCCCATTCATTACAAATGTACCAGGTTTCATATTGTCTCTGTCACTTGAACAGCAGCTTTCCTGCCTCTCTGAGAAGTCCTCTGCTGAGGGCAGGATGCTGCAGCGGCCACAGCTTCTGTCTTCAGGGGTTGGAAACAGGACCTTACAGTGCTCCAACTCAGCTTTCCTTTTCAGGAGACCAGATTGATTGTCTTAGGAATAACTCATGTTACGTAGGCTTCCTCTTCCTCCCCTGCCAGCACAGCTGTGTAATATAAAACAGAAGAAAGAATTTGGCATCAAGCAAGAGGATGGGATTTTTTTATTGCTGGTTGTGAGGATTGTTTGGTGGAGTACCAAGAGAAAGTGAGAGTATGATCTGACTTCTCTCTGTTGCCATTTTTGGTCTTTGCCAATTTGTCACTTGCCAGAGGAAGACTTAGTTTCATCTGGGAATGAAACAAGCTAGTTTTTAGATTCTGTGGGGTGGAAGTGTCTCAGCCTGATGGTTGCTCCCAAAGTTGTGCCTCAGAAGAACCATTTCTTATTTGTGTGGGGTTTTTTGTTTGTTTGTTTCTAATGTCTTTAGAAATGAGAGAGAAGAGAGTAAATGATCTCAGCTCTCAAAACTAGTCATAAAAATGACTAAAAATGACAAATTTCTGTGGCCTGATCATTAAGTGGTTGGTAAGACAAGAGGCCCAAATGGAAGAAGAAGAAATACCTGCAACATTTAGATTTGAAGCTTTTAACAAAAAGTACATTGAAGCTCTGGAATAGCTTGCTGAAGAGATCATAGGAGTATTTGAAAGATGTTAGGAACAAGTTAGACAAAGATCTGTCAGAAATCACAGAGGCATAGTTGGTCCTGCCATTGTGAACAGGCTTGGGTTAGATACCTGCTTATGATCCCTTCATTGCCCAACATTTTATTAATAGGTGATTCTCATAGTGAGGACCAAAATGTAGTGAGGAGAAGCAGGCATCTCATTTTTTGTGGCTCTGATTTGGAGAAGAAAGGCCTCCCCAGGCTAGATGATAAAACTAAATGTTAGCCTTTTTCTCCTGTGTGGCACAACTCAGAAATAGATTTAAAAGGTAGTTCTAATGTTTTACTTGCTAGTCAGCTGGAACCTCTCTCACAGTGGACTGGAGTCCTGAGGGCTTTCAGATGCAGTAGGACAGTCAGTGTCCATAAATGAGCTGACCTTACCCTTTCAGCTGGCTTAGCCTCTCTGCAGATGTTCACACTTTGCTATTCTGCTCTAACAAGCTCCCTGTAAGAAATAAAGTTTTGTTTTAGCCTTGTATTTTACTTTATTTGCAGTATATCTATTTGAAGAATGAAACCAGTACTTCATTTTTTAGTATCTAAGGTCACAGATTCCCAGATTGGATTGGGTTGGAAGGTCCCTCATAGGTCATCTTGTCCAAACCCCCTGCTCTGTCTGGGCTTAAATACCCTTTCCTTCTGACAAAGGTCATAATCAGAACATTTTGAAGTGGTTCAAATGCCCTAGCCATTATGTTCATCCAGTAGAATCAGACATAATTTATTTAATGTTACTCTGAAGATATTCCCATTTGCATTTAACTTTCATAAGAATACAGTAGAGCAAATTCCAATCCCACTGAAATTTTTTTATTACCCTAAGTACTGGTTGACAGCAGCTGAACATGAGCCAGCAGTGTGCCCAGGGGGCACAGAAGGCCAATGGCATCCTGGCCTGGATCAGGAATAATGGCCAGCAGGACTAGGGATGGAATTCTGTCCTGTATTCAGCACTGGTGAGGCCTCACCTCAAGTGCTGTCTGCAGCTCTGGGCCCCTCACTTCAGGAAGGATCTTGAGGTGCTGGAGCAGGTCCAGAGGAGAGCAATGAGACTGGTGAGGGGGCTGGAGGGAAAGTCTGATGAGGAGAGGCTGAGGGAGCTGGGGGTGTTCAGCCTGGAGAAGAGGAGACTCAGAGGGGACCTTATCACTCTCTACAACTACCTAAAAGGAAGCTGTAGTCAGGTGGGGCTCAGGCTCTTCTCCCAGGCAGCTTGTGACAGGACAAGAGGGCATGGCCTGAAGCTGCACCAGGGGAGGTTTAGGTTGGCTCTTAGGAAGCACTTCCTGACAGCAAGGCTGATTAGGCACTGGGATGGACTGCCCAGGGAGGTGGTGGAGTCTCCATCCCTGGAGGTCTTGAAGAAAAGCTTGGCTGTGGCACTTGGTGGCATGGTGTAGCAGATGTCATGGTGTTAGGTCATAGGCTGGGCTTGATGATCTCAGAGGTCATTTCCAGCCTCAATAATTCTGTGATTCTGTAAGTACTTGCATCTTTTACCAAAGGATGCTGTGCAATTATTTATAATGTAATGCTTTGTAGTTATTTCCAGCATAAGCAAACATAGTAATGATTTGTTTTATTTCAGGAACTGCCTCTGTGGCTGTTGCAGGTCTTCTTGCAGCTCTGCGTATCACCAAGAACAAGCTATCAGATCACACAGTGTTGTTCCAGGGAGCTGGAGAGGTAATGTATTTTCATTCAGCAGCAACAATTGTACTATGAAGGTTTGTATTCATATTTAATCAAATTATATGTGCCTACTTGGGAAGAAGGTTAAAATGGGTAGAATGCTCACTACCACCAGTTGGTGTTGGTTCTTAATTCAAATACAAACATACAGAAAAATCTCTGATCAGTTGGTCAAGCCTTGTAATTTTCAGAAGGCATTTTGCAGAGCTCTGCTTTCTTTTTGTGATATTTAAGGGTTTAACACTTCAGCTGTAAGTTATTTGTAAATTGCTCTCAATGTAAACAAACAAAACATCAGGAAATAGGCCACCACAGAGAAAAAAAATAATTTATCAGAGGAATTGTAATTTAGTGGTAAGTAGGGTCCCACTGGTTTTTTTTCTCCATCATTAAATGCAGTTTTTCAGTATTCTGCATGTCAAGGTCATTCAGTTTTGAAGATTTTTATGCACATGACTTTTTGATGTTAATTTTTCAGTATAAAACCCTAAGCCACTGACACACAAATGAAGGTTGCATTTACCTACGTTGTGGCTAGCTGTCATCTAGACTTGTAGGAAGTCTGTTACCCCATCCAGGCTTCTGAAACATGTTATTTGTAGTCACCAAACCCCACTATAGGTGCAGTATATTAATCCAGCTTTGTGTGGTCCAGATACCTTTGATTCAACATTTGGTGCTACTGAGATCAGGTCTGCAGTTTTCTGAACAACTTGCATCCCTCTAGGGCATGTCAGTACCTTTGTACATTCAGACAATCCATCTTCCTGAAGTTCCTTTCCCTGGTTTTGGTCCAGTACAGGTTAGAGGTTGCCCTGCTGGAAAGCAGCTCCATGGAGAAAGACCTTAGAGTCCTGGTGGACAGCAAGTTCTCCATGGGACAGCAATGTGCCAGTGGGATCCTGGGGTGCATCAAAAAGTGTGTGTCCAGCAGGTCTAGGGAGGTTCTTCTCCCCCTCTACTCTGCCCTAGACCACATCTGCAATCCTGTGTCCAGTTTTGGGCTCCCCAGTTCAAGAGAGACAGAGACCTGCTGGAGAGAGTCCAATGGAGAGCCATGAGGATGCTTAGGGGACTTGAGCATCTCCCCTGTGAAGAGAGACTGAGAGCCCTGGGGCTGTTTAGTCTGGAGAAGAGAAGGCTGAGAGGGGATCTGATCAATGTCTATCAGTATCTGAGGGGTGGGTGTCAAGTGGAGGGGGCCAGGCTCTTTTCAGTGGTTCACAGTAATGAGACAAGGAGCAATGGATAAAAACTTGAACATGGAAGGTTTCACTTCAATATGAGGAGAAACTTCTTTCCAGTGAGGGTGACAGAGCACTGGAACAGGCTGCCCAGGGGGGTTGTGGAGTCTCCTTCTGTGGAGACTTTCCAAACCCACCTGGATGCATTCCTGTGTGGACTACCCTAGGTGATGATGCTTTGACAGTGGGGCTGGACTCAATGATCTCTGGAGGCCCCTTCCAACCTCTACTGTTCTATGTTGAACAGACAGACAAATCCATAGTTTAATTTTATTTTTTGTTAGTATTGTCAGAGTGCTTATTGCTGCAAAGAGGCAACAGTAGATATCATCCCTATCATGGAAACTCATTCCTAATAAAAACTACCTCTTTCTTCACTAAAAAAGGGGAATCCCACTAGATTCTCAGTGAAACTGAGTAATAAAGAACAAGAAACAGAATCAGCCCCATCAGCAGGTGTATGAGTTGGTGATTAGAATACTGAGTGGGCTGTTGGCTCGATTTTGTTGCCTGGTTTTCAATCTGTGCCTGTATGACATTTGATCTGTTGGGTGAAATATTGTAAAATCCAGTAAGAATGATACATGTTTCAGCAAAATGATTGATAAGTGAATTTCTGTCACCCCTGCTTTCACTGGGAGCACAGCCAGGTCTAGAGTTACAAAACACATGAACAGTAGGTAAAAGGAGACTTACCTTTGTGATGGACATTTGGGAAAAAAGATAAGAGCAAAGAATCTTTCAGGACTGCATTTTACTTTCTGGCATGTTAGAGTGTAGTTTGCTTTGGTTTAAGTTACTATAAATATCTAATTAACAAGATAACATGTTGAAGAAGAATAAATATTTAATATATTCTGGGGTGATTATGTGGAATAAAGATTTGTTTTAGCATTTTTCAGCAGATTTTAAGGATTTATTATGCTCCCCACACTGTAAATGCCATCTTGAGATTTGTCTATACTGTGAGCAGACCTTATTGTGGCTTTCCAGTATCTGAAGGGGGCCTACAAGAAAGCTGGGGAGGGACTTTTTAGGGTGTCAGGTAGTGAAAGAATTAGGGGGAATAGAGCAAAACTAGAAATGGGTAGAGTCAGATTGGATGTTAGGAAGAAGTTTTACACCATGAGGGTGTTGAGACACTGGAACAGGTTGCCCAGGGAGGTGGTGGAAGCCTCCTCCCTGGAGGTGTTTAAGGCCAGGCTGGATGTGGCTCTGGGCAATCTGATGTAGTGTGAGGTGTCCCTGCCTGTGGCAGGGGGGTTGGAACTAGAAGATTCTTGAGGTCCCTTCCAACCCTAACAATTCTATGATTCTATGATTTATCTATATGGTTCAAGATTCATCTGAATTATTTATCTACATTACAGTTTCTAATTACCCAGTGATAGCAAGTGTCCATTAATGTTTACTTTATGAAAACAATAATGATTCAGTTTTATTGTCAAATAAAATCAACAAACTTGGCTAAAAATACAGGGTAGAGGAAACAAGTGAGCAGGGGATTTCTTTCATTTCTAGTTTCACTTACTACTTTTCTTCTCTTTCCTCAGGCTGCACTGGGGATAGCAAACCTCATTGTTATGGCTATGGAAAAAGAAGGGATATCTCAAGATGAAGCTACCAAAAGGATATGGATGGTTGACTCAAAGGGATTAATAGTAAAGGTAATACAATTTCCTCATTCCCTGAAGTGTCACTGTAGTTATTTGCAGTCTGTGGACAAAAGCAAGAAGGTATTCTGTGTGAAAGCAGCAACAACAATCTATCTCTCTTGACACAGCAAGCTGGTTTTCTTCCCTACAGTGTATTAAATGAATGACAGATTCCCATGTTACTCTTTGAGAAAGGAGGAATAGTGCAGGTATGATTATGCTTGGAGTTCCTGCCCTATTTGTCTTAGGGCTGAGCACACAATGAAGGGAATTTTTCAGCAGAGAATTTTTCAGGAGATATTTAAAAACAAAAATATGTCTAAAGAAAGAAATGTTCAAATCATGGGTTTAGTATTTCTCATCTTCTGTTATTTGCTAGCACAATCTTGCACAAAGATGTGTAAGGAACATTATTAAGATAGCATGCAAGAATTTTTTTAAAAGGAACAAAAATGGTTTTTTTAAGATAATATTTTCCTGGTATTGCAAGCATGTCATTCTGCTGCAAGAACTGAGATATATTACATCCAATAGCTTCTATGCACAGTGATATAGTTTGTGTTGCAGATGTTGTGGTCTGCAGTGCTATCAACACTGGTCAGAATTTGAAGCTGCTGAGAGACTTCATCAGTCACCCTTACCTCATTCTTTCCATATGCCAAAATGAAGAAACATATGAATTCCATGTGCCAGAATAAAGAAACTGCTATGTTTGAAAAGGTGGTTATGCATTTAGGAGTTTGTGAGCTACTTGAAAGAAATGGAGGAGAGGCTAGTTGGCTTTGCTTTTTCTCTTTGCCTGTTGGTTAGCAGTGTTTGTGGTCACTTTTGTTGGTACTGCACTGCATTTAGCTGTCTAATCTTTAAGATCTTTTATAGTTCATATACCTTTCCACCAGAGGCATGCATTCTGCAGTCAGTAACTGTGCTGGGTTATTGAGCAGCACCTTTCACTCATATTTGTTACAGGGAAAATATTAAGATCACAGACATTGGGATGGAAGAGTATTACTAAAGGTCATCTTAGACATTCCTTGCCAGAGAGCACAGAAGTAGCCTGATAGCTGTAGAAGAACGCTGGTATTTGCTGTTATCTGAGACAGACATGTTTTTCTTTGCTGATGGTTTTTCATTTGTTTGTTTGTTTTAATGAATGATTTTAATTCATTTGGTTTTAATCTAGTAATTTAAAGTGCTTTTGCACCCAAACACAGATAACTGAAGGCCTGTGTATCTTATCATAGAATCATAGAATGGTCCAGGGTGGAAGGGACCTCCAAAGCTCATCCAGTCTGACCTCCCCGCAGTCAGCAGGGACATCCCCAACTAGACCAGGTTGCCCAGGGCCCTGTTGAGCCTCACCTTGAATACCTCCAGGGAAGGAGCCTCAACCACCTCCCTGGGTTCCACCACCCTCATAGTAAAGAACTTGCTCCTAACATCCAATCTAAATCTGCTCTTCTCTAGCCCCTCGTCCTGTCCCTGCAGGCTTTTGTAAACAGTCTCTCTCCATCCTTCCTGTTGGCTTCCTTCAGATACTGGCAGGCTGCTATTAGGTCTCCCTGGAGCCTTCTCCTCTGCAGGCTGAACACCCCCAGCTCCCTCAGCCTGTGCTCATAGCAGAGCTGCTCCAACCCCCTGATCATTTTTGTGGCCCTCTTCTGGACCCTCTCCATCAGGTCTATGTCCTTTCTATATTGAGGACTCCAGACCTGTACACAGTACTCCAGGTGAGGTCTCTTCCATGGCTGTTGAAACCTAGAGGTTGCCTAAGAAGAACAGTGTGCTGCACAGTTTCCTCCACTATGGAGACTGGGATTATCAAATAATACATCTGAACTAACATTACCTCTTGAGGGTGTTAAGGAAACAAACTGAAAGGGGCAAAATCATAGGAGCTTCAGAAGCACTAAAACAGGCCTGAGCTGCGTGTCTGCCCAGCCTAAGTGGTTAACCAGCCTTTTTTCCTCTCCTCCTCATTTCTTCCTGCTTCTTTTACACCTCTTGCTGCTAATTTGCTAGTCAGCTGTGAAGCCAGGTTGTTGCTCTTGGTGCACAGAGACTAATTCCTTTCAGTTTCTAACTTTCTGGTGGCTTGGTGGCTGTGTGCTTTCCGCACCACCTTCTAGCTTCAGCGCTCTTAAGCAGTGCCAAAAGCAATCAACATCTCACGTAGCCTCCAAGTTCCTTTCCTCTGCTCAGCCTTCTTGGTGGAGCTTTAATTTGGGTTTTGGCCAAAAAGCAGTCCATTGAATTTCATGTCCTGCTTGGAGTATATTTGTGAACTGTTAGTGATAGCCAGACATAACAGCTGTCTGAGATAGATTAGGGCTGAATTTGTGGCCAGATGTTGATGCAAGCAGCAGGAGCCAATGGTGCACATTTCAGGTCCTTGCTGGTGTTCCCGGAGGATCTGGGAGCCTTCCTGTCTGGCTGTTCTGGGGGGCTTGAGGATGGATGGGTACTGACTGCTACAGTGTTTGAGTGCGGAGCCTGCTGGATCTAGCAGCTGCAGATACTTCAGTTCAAGGCCTGAGCTGAGCATAAGGAAAACCGTCCTTGGTGTAGGGCTCTGCAAGTCCTCTCTTGACTTTCTTCTGCAGCTAATGTTCCTCCTAGAAAATCATAAAATCACAAAGGTTGGAAAAGACCTTTAGGATCATTGGCTCCAACTCTAACCCAATTATCATAAGTCCTAGACTATATCTTGAAGTGCCACATCTACAGCTTCTTGAACACCTCCAGGGGTGGCAACTCCACTACTTCCCTGGGCAGCCTGTTCCAACACCTCACCACTCTTTCAGTAAAGAATTTTTTTTCCTGATATCCAATCTAAACCTCAGCTGGCACAACTTAAGTCCATTTCCTCCTGTCCTATAAATGTCCCCTTATCCCCCCAAAAAAGGAAAGAAAATACAGTCTAAGCCTCTTGAAGCTTGACTGATGGGAAGTCATATCTAGAGCAAGTAAATAATTAATCGATTCCTGCTTCCTTTCTCTGGCCTGAGAGAGAATGCTGTACTTTAGATCCACTTAGGAAATTATTCTGGCTTTAGCTGATGTAAGAAAAGTGTTGCAAGACTTCCCAAGCTCTTAGAAATGAGACAACAGAAGTAAAAGGAGGACAACTTGTGAGAAAACTGTACAGTGGGAAGGACTCTATTGTTAGAAAACTTTTCCTCCTAGCAAAGATTTGCAAAGCCACAGCACCATGGCCACCAGTTAACCAATTTTTGCATCAACTAAGGTGACTTTTATTTCTTTCTACTAAGCAGATGTATCAATAAAAACCTGTTCAATGAGAGTCCCTTAAAAATTGCCTCACCAAAAGATCCAAGACTTTTACTTACTCCTTTGCTTGATCAAAAGCAGGGAGACTTTTTCAGTCCTAGAATATTTTTATCTCTTGCTTTTAACAGTGTGAGAAGTATCAGAATCTCTGAAGACTGAGCAATTACTTCGTGCCACTAAACTTTCACATCATTTTTATTCTATGCTGTTCTTTGATCATTAATTTTGCAGTACATGATTATAGATTTAACCATTGTTTCTCCTTAACCATTGTTTCTCCTTAACCATTGTTTCTCCTTTCATCTACTTTCTATGTTATTTCAACCAGAGCAAACCAAAGTAAAATAACCTTGGAACTCTTGATGACCTGACTGCAAAGATTTTCCACCTTTTCCTTCTTCCCCCCACCCCTAAAAACTGCCACGAAGTCACTTATCAGACATTTGTATCTGATTTTTCCTTTGTGGCTTTTTAATTTTAGTTCAAGTGCAGCTGTGTTTTCATTTTCCTGTTAATATTCTCCCCCCCCACCCTGGGAACTATCTTTTTTTCATTAAACCAAGCTTGATGACCAACTTTTCTGCTATGCTGTGGTGAAAAAAGCTGATGGTGAAGGCTATGTTTTTTGTACTGTCTCTACTTCATTCTAAATACCTTGTATTGTTGTTCATATTGGTTTGGGGTTGTTGAGAGCTTTTTTAATTTGTTCAGTATGCTTTCACCTTTGGAATTTCTTTTTTTTCCTCCAAAGGTGGATGAAGAAGGTTTGCAGATCATATGGTTGGAACTTTGCCACTTGAACTATATGACTTTCTTGAACATATATCACTTCTCTTGAAATGCCTGGCTGAAGTATCCCAGGGTGTTCAGATGGAAGCTTGAACGTTTAATTAAAAGACACTTTTAAAGCTGCTTTTACACTCTTATGTACTGGAAGATGGGGACTGACCTGCTGGAGAGCAGTGAAGGGAAAAGGACCTGGGGGTCCTGGTGGATGGAAGGTTGACCATGAGCCAGCAATGTGCTCCTGTGGCCGAGAAGGCCAAAGCCATTCTGGGGTGGATTAGAAGGGCTGTGGTTAGTAGGTCCAGAGAGGTTCTCCTCCCCTTCTACTCTGCCCTGGTGAGGCTGCATCTGGAATATTGTGTCCAGTTCTGGGCCCCTCAGTTCAGGAAGAATCTCATGGAACTGCTTGAAAGAGCCACAAAAATGCTGAAGGGAGTGGAACATCTTCCTTATGAGGAGAGACTGATGGAGCTGGGGCTCTTTAGCTTGGAAAAGAGGAGACTAAGGGATGACCTCATTCATGTTTTTAAATATATAAAGAGTGAATGCCAAGAGGATGGAGCCAGGCTCTGCTCAGTGATGCCCAGTAACATGACAAGGGGCAATGGGTGGAAGGTGAGGCATAGGAAGTTCCATGGAAACAGGAGGAATTTTTTTTCCCTGTGAGGGTGACAGAACACTGGAACAGGCTGCCCAGGGGAGTTGTGGAGTCTCCTCTCTGGAGATATTCAAACCCCACCTGGATGTGTTCCTGTGTGATCTGTTCTAGGTGACCCTGCTCTGGCAGGGGGGTTGGACTGGATGAGCTTTCAAGGTCCCTTCCAGCCCCTAACATTCTCTGATTCTGTGATGACACATGAAAATTTTGGACTCAACTTTAACTCAGAATTTCTGAATTGTGTCACATTGTCACATTCTCTTGTATTGATGAATGGATATTTATCTATAGGAACACACTGATGAGTAATGTCTCCCTCATTCATTTTCTTACCCATATTCTCAGTATTCCTGTGTTTTTTCTGTCAGTCACACAAATATACCTAAATGTGGGATGTGTGGTGAACATATTTCGTGTCTTTTTTAAAGCTGCCATAATGCCATATTTGGCTATATTAATGATCAAATCTTTGCTCATGAACTTCAAAGGCAGTAAATTCCTTTGTGTTAAATAGCTGAAAAGAGGCAGAAAATGATAAACAGCATTGAGATGTTCATGAGATTCATCATAGCATCATAAAATGGTTTGAGTTTGAAGGGACCTTGGCATCTTGCACTTGATCAGAGCCTCATCCAGCTTGGCCTTGAACACTTCCAGGGAGGAGGCTTCCACAATTTCTCTGGACAATCTGTTCCAGTGTAGTCCTTGTCAGAGCATTTTAGTAACATGCTGCAAGTTTCCCATTTTTTTTTTTTTTGGTGTGGCAATACCAAGAAAAGGGTAATGTAATAGGCAAGATGGTTCTTGGAACTGCCTAGGAATAGGATACAAATAATAAGGCATTTTTTAATATTTAAAGGGATTCAGTAGAAACCCCCTGCCCTCTGCCAAGGATGGATTCTCCTCTGCTGAGGATGTACAGGCTGATGGGGAATGTTCCTGGGTTGCAAAACATGCTTGCCTTGTGATGAAATTTATCTGTAATATGCAAAACAGCATTAGATTTTATTTTTTTTTTTGTACCAGAAAACCTCTGAGGCACAAATGAAGTTCTCTCACATAGAGAGATGAATGTCATCCTTAACATTAAGGGGGATGTCAACATGGAGCAATGTTGCTTTGGACAATTTTGTACTCTATGATCTTTAGTTCAGCACTGAAACACTTGTGTCTAATTGAGTGATTTGTACTGCCTGTTAGATGTGTGATCTTACCTCCTGTAAGACTTCAGATCATCTGGGTGAAGCCCAAACTGAAGGCCAAGCACAAGAGCATCAGCTGAGGTCTCATAGTTGAAGGCCTCAGAATATTGGTCTTCTAAGAGGAGGAATGAATCACAGAATCACAGAATCAACCAGGTTGGAAGAGACCTCCACGATCATCAAGTCCAACAAATCACACAACCCCAACTAATCAACCAGACCATGGCACTAAGTCCCTCATCCAGGTTTTTCTTAAACACCTCCAGGGACATTGACCCTGCTACCTCCCTGGGCAGCACATTCCAATGGGCTGCAATAGACCCTAAAAGTTTACCTGTTCCTGTACTCCTAATTAGTTAGAGTGGAGATTCTCAGGTAATCCCATAGATAATCCTTTAAAATATTTTCATTTCCTTTCCTCCTTTTCCCTATTTGAATATCCCTGGCAGTCTTACTAGAAAGAGATCCTTGCAGCCAAGTAGCTGGCAGTGGATACAACCCTGATTAAAGTTCATGGTCTGGTCAAAGCTGCATAGATAGTTGTCTTGGTTTGAGCTGAAACAGCTCCAGACTGAGGACAGAATGTATTTCACCTACAACAATAGTTCAGTATTTGCTTAGAGAATGCTGGAAGAGGAAGAGGGACATTTGGAACTGATGACAGAATTTTAGTGCCATGGAAGTGTGGTCATTCCCATTAGAGTCAGCAGAGCTCATATGACATGTGAAAGAGCCTCTAGGGCTCACAATCAGGTATCTTAATATTGAACTGAATCCCATCCAGACTGACTGTTAATGAATTCTCTTATATTTTAATCAATAATAACTTATTTTTACAAGTTTGGATTTCATTCTAGATACTAAATTGATTGTAGTTTTAATGCTAACTTATATTTACCTCTCAAATATTATGCCTGCTTCTTCTTTTAATTATTTCTTTTTATCAGCAGTCAGTTGTTCTGACTCTTGTCCATCATCAGTACATTTATGACTGACTGCAGCTGAGCTAGGTCTTGCAAAGCCAAAAACTGATTCACATCTTAGAAAAGATGCAATGTCTTTGATATATCCAAGGCACCACAAACACTTAAAGAGGTTTCTGCCTTATTTTACTCATGTACTATCCCAGTGAAGCAATCCTTGTTTGCTTTGTCAGTTGTTCTGATGTCTGGGGAATTAATGTGTGCAGCTTCATCTTGTATTTATCTTGTTCTATAAGAATTTTTGCAGAAAGGAAACACATTAATTTGTCTTTGAATGCTCATGGCATTACTCATACTCAGTCAGGAAATATATGACAAAAAGTAAGGACAAGGCCAAAGGATGATTTATGGGATGTGCTCAAGGAATACCAACATTATTTTCCCTAGAAAAGACACCACCAAAAATCTGGGTGCTAAAGTTGTTAGCATGTAAGTGTTTCCTCTGACACCATGTACATTAGATGTGCTGAGGAAATGGTGACCTAATTTGGATGGTTTTTGGTTTCTTTTGCTCACCATCTCTTGTTGAAATTAATTAATTGCTTTGCTTCATTTTGTTTCTGTCGTTCTGTGGGTTCCAGACTTGCTCTCCTTCTCAGATCTTCTCTTCTTGAAATAACTGTCTATAAATTTTATCCTGCCTGTTAACCAGGTGTGCTTATTTACACAGAAAGGGCATTTTATAAATTATACCAGGCTTAAATATTAACAGCCCAGATCTTCTAACTTTGTGTTTTAAAGTCAGAGTTTCATTTCTTACCTAAGTGGTATGTTGTTCTGCTAACCATTTTGACTTTTAACTCCTCCTTTCCCACACCACATCCTGGTCTCCAAACTGGTGACACATGGGTTTGATGAGTGGACCACTAGATGGATAAAGAACTTGCTTGATGGCTGCACCCAAAGAGTGGCTGTCAATGGCTCCATGTCCCAGTGGAGGCCAGGGACAAGTGGAGTCCCTCAGGGCTTAGTCCTGGGACCAGTCTTGTTCAACATCTTTGTTGGTGACATGGACAGAGGCATTGAGTGCACCCTCAGCAAGTTTGCTGATGACACCAAGCTGTGTGGTGCAGCAGACAGCTGGAGGGAAGGGATCCATCCAGAGGGACCTGGACAGGCTGGAGAGGTGGGCACAAGCCAACCTCAGGAGGTTCAACAAGACCAAGTGCAAGGTCCTGCAGCTGGGTCGAGGCAATCCCAAGCACAAATCCAGGCTGGGCAGGGACTGACTGGAGAGCAGCCCTGAGGAGAGGGACTTCAGGGTGCTGGTGGATGAGAAGCTCAACAGGAGCCAGCAGTGAGCACTTGCAGCCCAGAAAGCCAACCAGAGCCTGGGCTGCATCAAGAGAAGTGTGGCCAGCAGGTCAAGGGAGGTGATTCTCCCTCTCTGCTCAGCTCTGGTGAGACCCAACCTGGAGTACTGCATCCAGTTCTGGAGCCCCTATTACAAGAGGGATATGGACATGCTGGAAGATGTCCAGAGAAGGGCCACCAGGATGAGCAGAGGGCTGGAGCTCCTCTCCTATGAGGACAGACTGAGAGAGTTGGGGCTGTTCAGTCTGGAGAAGAGAAGGCTCCAAGAAGACCTTACTGTGGCCTTCCAGTATCTGAAGGTGGCTACAAGAAAGCTGGGGAGGGACTTTTTAGGTTATCAGGTAGTGATAGGACTAGGGGGAATGGAATAAAGCTGGAAGTGGGGAGATTCAGGCTGGATGTGAGGAGGAAGTTCTTCCCCATGAGAGTGGTGAGAGCCTGGAATGGGTTGTCCAGGGAGGTGGTTGAGGCCCCATCCCTGGAGGTGTTTAAGGCCAGGCTGGATGAGGCTCTGGGCAGCCTGCTGTAGTGTGAGGTGTCCCTGCCCATGGCAGGGGGGTTGGAACTGGATGATCCTTGTGGTCCCTTCCAACCCTGACTGATTCTATGATTCTGTGAAAATGCTGTGTTCTTTTTTTTTCAGAGGGTTGGCAACAAACTGTCCATTAATTCTGTGTCCAAGTTGCCTCATCTGCTTTCAGTCTGCTGTCTTCACCTTTAAGTGTTAGGTGAAGGGCCCAATGAGGAGGCACAGTCACTTTGTAGTTAGGATGGGGGGATTCTGGAGGGCTTGTATAGCTCTGCTTTTTGGTTCCTAAACGAGGTAGCAAACAAGTGCCTGTCCCTTGCAGGCCTATGAGGTTCAGTAACCCCTGACCAGTGAGTCCTAGCTCCACTTTTTTTCATTTTAAAACTCCTTGTAACTGATACTCTTCTGAAGTTCTGGCTGGGCAGGGTGGCCTGATCTGTCCCCTCCTACAACTCTGTGCTTCTCTTGTTCCTTCCTTACTGTGCTTCTGTTGCGCTCTTGAAGAGAGGTCACTCAACTCCCAGCACTGTCCACAGTCCCTGCCTAGAGCCCTCCAGATGATTCATCAACAGCCTGCATTTACTTGTGATGAAAGAGATTAGAAGCCCTGTAGAGATCATCTCCCAACAGGAAGATGTTTCAACACCTTCTCCCATGACTCTTAATCACATAATTTCCATCCTTCCCCCACAACTTCTAAGATGCTCTAAGAACTGCTTTTTTTGTTTGTTTTGCTCTTAACTCTGCAACAGGGAAGGAAAAATGTAAGTAACCCCCAAACATTTGCAGTTGGGAATACTCTGCTTAGCAGTGGCTTGCTTTGCTCTTGGTCTGCAGTTCTCCTGTCGTTCGTGGTTCTCGTGTCTCCAGTACTGAAGAACCTCAGATGAATGTATTAGTTTCTATGTCTGCTGATCTCTGTTCTCTTGTTTAAATAAGCCACAGCTGACACAGGTCAAATGGAGGCAAGTGTTTATATAAATAGATTTGTGCCTTCCTGGTTGTGAGGTGGGATGAGTGCCAGTGCTGCCTCTAATGTGGGACAGTGCAGTCATCAAGGGAGCTCTGGCTTATTCTCAGCTGCTTCCCAGCTGATTCAAAGAATCAATCTTGGAGAGCATCCAGCCCTGCCTCTCTTGCCTGGCTGACAGAAAGCTGCTCTGCTCTTCAGCCCTGGCTTTTTGGGCACCCCTGGCAGGACCAGCTCAAACAGGCCATGGCATTAGACTTCACATTGGTGGTATTTGGAGAATTTTCCTCCTGTTTTGTAAAATCCCACATAGATTTCTGCTGTGCAGTCTGGTCCCCTGTTTTTACAGCTGGTTTCTATGAATTTTCTCAGGGGTTTATTGATGGCTCACTTGTGTTTGTGAACTGAGCCTCCAGTTGGTTCTATAATGTGATGATATGAAGAACTTTCTATGGAAACTGTGAGGTACATCTGCTTGAAGCCTGATCTCAGTGTCTCCTTTGCTTCATGTGCTGTTGACTAGCCACTAAAACTGAAAACTTAAGAACCCTTCCCAAAACTAAGAACTTCTTTCAGTACGAATCCAAAATACAAGCAGTTTTTCATAATATTAAATCCTGAGTCTTGTTGCTTGCTTTTGCTCCTTGAAACACAAGATGCTGCTGTCTAAGTGACTATGTCTTGGATAGATTGGATGGATGGGCCAGTGTTAACAGGATGAGCTTCAACAAGGCCAAATGCCAGGTCCTGCACTTGGGTCACAACAACTCCACAGGCTTGGGGCAGTGTGGCTGGAAAGCTGTCTGGCAGAAAGGTACCTGGGGGTGATAATGGACAAGCAACTGAATAGGAGCCAGCAGTGTGCCCAGGTGGCCAAGAAAGCCAAAGGCATCCTGGCTGGGATGAGAAATGCTGTGTCCAGCAGGAGCAGGGAGGGGATTGTCCTCTTGGACTCAGCTCTGGTGAGGCCATACCTGGAATATTGTGTCCAGTTTTGGGCACCTCAATCCAAGAGAGATGTGGAGGTGCTGGAGCCAGTGCAGAGGAGGGCAAGGAAGCTGGGGAAGGGCCTGGAGAATAAATCTGATGGAAAGTGACTGAAGGAGCTGGGGATGGTTAGTTTGAAGGAGAGGAGGCTGAGGAGAGACCTCATTGCTGTCTACAACTACCTGACAGGAGGTTGTAGAGAGGCTGGTGCTGCTCCCTTCTTACAAGTAATTAGTGTTAGAACAAGAGGGAATGGCCTCAAGCTGTGACTGGGTAGGTTTAAGCTGGACATTAGGAAAAAAACTGCACAGCAAGAGTGGTCAGGCACTGGAATGTGCTACCCAGGGAGGTGGTTGAGTCCCCAAGCCTGGATGTGTTTAAAGGTTGTTTGGATGTAGTGCTTGGGGTTATGGTTTAGGGGTGAACCTTGTAGAGTAGGGTTAATGGTTGAACTTGGTGATCCTGAGGGGCTTTCCCAACCTGAATATTTCTGTGATTCTGTGAGGTTTTACTGTTTGTAATACTAATATGTAATACCAAGGACCCTCATCCATTAGGGACTACAGACATTTTAGGATTGCCAAGATCATTCATTCATAATGTCACCATCAGAGAATGCTGCTATTGTTTCTTTATCTCTGTACTTCCTCTGCTGACTTAACACTGTCCACATTGTAACTGATTTGCTAATAAAGAATTTAGTTCTTGTTACTTTCCATCTGAGGTACCACAGTGACTTCTAATATAACAACATATCTATTTTCAGGTTTCTTAGTGCTCTTTTCTTCAAATCCAAAACATCTCATAGGTTTCTTGGTGCAAAACGATATTGTGTACTTCCTGACTTCTGCACTGAGGTTTTGCACTTAACGTCTATTAATATTTTTGAATGTTTTTAATGTTCTTCAGCATTCTGGGGGGGGTGTATTGTATAGTTTGTTCATACATCCTGAGTATGTAGTGAGGATGCTGTAGTTTGTTCATACATCCTGAGTATGCAGTGAGGATGCTGTAGTTTGTTCATACACTCTGAGTATGCAGTGAGGATGCTGTAGTTTGTTCATACATCCTGAGTATGCAGTGAGGATGCTGTAGTTTGTTCATGCATCCTGAGTATGCAGTGAGGATGCTGTAGTTTGTTCATACATCCTGAGTATGCAGTGAGGATGCTGTAGTTTGTTCATGCATCCTGAGTATGCAGTGAGGATGCTGTAGTTTGTTCATGCATCCTGAGTATGTAGTAAAGATGCTGTAGTTTGTTCATACATCCTGAGTATGCAGTGAGGATGCTGTAGTTTCTTCATGCATCCTGAGTATGAAGTGAGGATGCTGTAGTTTGTTCATGCATCCTGAGTATGTAGTAAAGATGCTGTAGTTTGTTCATACATCCTGAGTATGCAGTGAGGATGCTGTAGTTTGTTCATGCATCCTGAGTATGTAGTAAAGATGCTGTAGTTTGTTCATACAGCCTGAGTATGTAGTAAAGATGCTGTAGTTTGTTCATGCATCCTGAGTATGCAGTGAGGATGCTGTAGTTTGTTCATACCTCCTGAGTATGTAGTAAAGATGCTGTAGTTTGTTCATACAGCCTGAGTATGTAGTAAAGATGCTGTAGTTTGTTCATGCATCCTGAGTATGTAGTAAAGATGCTGTAGTTTGTTCATGCATCCTGAGTATGCAGTGAGGATGCTGTAGTTTGTTCATACACTCTGAGTATGCAGTGAGGATGCTGTAGTTCGTTCATACACTCTGAGTATGCAGTGAGGATGCTGTAGTTTGTTCATACACTCTGAGTATGCAGTGAGGATGCTGTAGTTTGTTCATGCATCCTGAGTATGCAGTGAGGATGCTGTAGTTTGTTCATACATCCTGAGTATGCAGTGAGGATGCTGTAGTTTGTTCATACATCCTGAGTATGCAGTGAGGATGCTGTAGTTTGTTCATACATCCTGAGTATTCAGTGAAGGTGCTGTAGTTGTCTTAGTGGTGCTTTAATGTGTAGCTTGGTTTAGTTTTTTCACTATAATGCCTGTAGCAAATGACTTGCTCTGTACAAGATAAGGAAATCATAGAAGAATACATAGCATTGTGAAAAGCTTTATAACGACATGTTGGTGCTTCTTTCTTTCTTGGAGTGATGAGTACATTTGGGAAGTTAAAGCAAGAAGGATATATAGTCCCTTTTTCCTAACCTTACCTTCCTCCTTCTGTTGGAAGAGTTTATGAATTTGCATCCTGCCCTCTGAATAGCTGCACAGGTATCATGTCAAGTCTGTTAGTTCATCCGTGGATATCACTGTGAGAAACTTTCTGTTTTGATTTAGAGAGTATCACTTGATGCAGGAAAGATGCTTGTTGTAAATCATAGATAACACAGTACAGTTTAAGGCAGCTTCTGTCTGGCCTAGATGAGTCTTCATGCTGCTGTTTGAACAACAGTGCAATAACATCCTCTGGTAGGAACCCCTAGGAAAGTTCCTCTCCTGCATGGCAAGTACTGAAGCCCTTCAGTGAAACAGTGAGACTGTATCAAGGTTTGGTGTAATGAAAGGGGCACATCTTTAGATTGCTGGGGTTTCTGAGCCCTTTCCATTGAATGAATGATTTTGTAAAATAATGCTAAAAGAGCAAGAGAGGGCCAGGTTGGATGGGCTCTTGAGCAATCTGGTCTAGTGGCAGGTGTCCCTGCCTATGGCAGGGGGGTTGGAACGAGAAGGGCAACAAGGCTGGTGAGAGGTCTTGAGCACAAGCCCTAAGAGGAGAGGCTGAGGGAGCTGGGGGTGTTTAGCCTGGAGAAGAGGAGGCTCAGGGGAGACCTCATTTCTGTCTACAACTACCTGAAGGGAGGTTGTAGACAGGTGGGGGTTGGTCTCTTCTCCTAGGTACCCAGCAACAGAACAAGAGGACAGAGTCTCAAGCTGTGCCAGGGGAAGTTCAGGCTGGAGATGAGGAGAAAGTTCTTCCCAGAAAGAGTAATTGGCCATTGGAATGTGCTGCCCAGGGAGGTGGTGGAGTCACCATCCCTGGAAGTGTTCAAAAAAAGATTGGATGTGGTATTTGGAGCCATGGTTTAATTGTCAGGTGATGTTAGGTATTAGGTCATAGGTTAGACTTTAAGGTCCCTTCCAACCCAAACTATTCTATGAATCTATAAATCCATGGTGTTTCTAATTAAAAGACTCACTCACAGCTTCATACACAGAACCCCAAAACTCATTCTAATTCTTTCTTAGTATAGAGTATTTATTTTTTTTCCTTTTCCTATTAGAAGGGAAATGCCAGTGAGCTGTGTGCTGTGTTAGTAGTTTAGGATTGTGGAGATGCAGGAAGAACAGAGCATTTTCTGATTTATGCTGTCTTGTGTTGATCCCCTCTACAGCTCATTTCCTGGGAGCAGATAGCCAGAGTACAAAAGCTAGCTATGCCAGGGCTGGGAGTGTCAGAAGATGTGCTCAGTGCTTCTACTCTGCCCTGGTGAGACCACAAATGGAATACTGTGTCCAGTTTTGGGCTCCCCAGTTCAAGAGAGACAGGGAGAGAGTCCAACAGAGAACCACAAAGATGCTTAGGGGACTTGAGCATCTCCCCTGTGAAGAGAGACTGAGAGCCCTGGGGATGTTTAGTCTGGAGAAGAGAAGGCTGAGAGGGGATCTGATCAATGTCTATCAATAGCTGAGGGGTGGGGGTCAAGTGGAGGGGGCCAGGCTCTTTTGGGTAATAGTAACAGCAATAAGATAAGGAACAATGGATACAAACTTGAACATAGAAGGTTTCAGCTCAACATGAGGAGAAACTTCTTTGCAGTGAGGGTGGCAGAGCACTGGAACAGGCTGCCCAGGGAGGTTGTGGAGTCTCCTTCTGTGGAGACTTTCCAAACCCACCTGGATGCATTCCTGTGTGGACTACCCTAAATGATCCTGCTTTGGCAGGGGGTTGGACCTGATGATCTCTGGAGGTTCCTTCCAACCTCTACAAATCTGTGATTCGGTGAAGGTCCTCCAGTCAGAGAGCTCTGCACTGACAGACCCATCAGCTTTCCATTTCTCCAGTGTCAGAAGGGAGACAAGACAGAAACCCCCCCGAGTCCAGAATTGAGACTTCTGCATTTTGGCTGTGTTCTCATCTCAGCTGACTGAAAAAGCTCCCTGATGTCTTACTCTGGCTATGGGCATTCAGGGACAGATGTCTGTCACTGAATGGGCTGGCAAGCCCTTAGTTTGAGGTGAAGCATGGACAAAACTGAATTGTTTCTCACTTCCTGCAAGTGATTGCTTGTGCTGTGGGCAGGGCACAGAGGAAAACTGGCTGTGCTCTTCTTGCTGCTAGCTCTTTACTTTGTAGAGAGCAGAACTTAGTGCAAATTTGGAGATTCCAAATACTGTCTAAAGCACTCTCCAAATGATTGGAGTTTTGTAACCAAGTCAGATGGCTGATCTTGAAATCTCAAACACACCTTTCAGGGAGAATCACAGAATTAACCAGGTTAGAAAAGACCTTTGAGATCGTCAAGTCCAACCACTTTTAGGAGGTGATCTTTTAGGATCACTGAATTAATAATTAAAATACATTTTTACAATCCATTAAAAATAATAATAATAAAAAAAACACCACAAACTAGCCATAGAATGTCTTTTATAAGCATTTTTCCCAAGCCAATACCTCTGTGTACATAGCTCTTGTTATTTTTGCTAAGCCGCAGAATTTATTTCATTCTTGGTTAATATGCTATACAAATATTTACTTGGAGACATGATTCATTCTGACTAATGGGATCAAGCTAATTCAGCCCAAAGAGGAATAAAGGAATAAAATTATAATTGCTTTGGGGCTTGGTTTTGGTTTGAAGTTTTGCTTCAGTTTAGAATGGTAGAATGCCCTGTGTGAAATTAAGGGGAAACAGAAATGACAATAGGGCAGGAGAGGATCTGGCCTAAGTCAGCTGGCACTGGTCTCACTAGCCAGTGGCCTGGAAAGGATTGCAGTGGGTCACATTCAGCTTACTGTTTGAGTATGCCTTTGTAACTAATTAAATGAGTGATGATCATCAATGTCAGTAGGAAATGGGGCTTTGAATCCTTTGTGTTGCATCTATAAGTGCTTTGACAACTCTGCCATTATCTCAATTTTAAGAAGTTGAAGCACGCCCTCGGAAGCCAATCAAGTGTAAAACTGCATAAAGAAACATCCCTGTTCCGTGCAGGATTTTGGTTATTTGCCTGGATTAAAAATTAGTAATATCAACATTTTTCTCCACTAAGATGTCAGCCTGGCCTCTTAGCTGTTACACATCGTGGAAAAAATTGGAGATCGGCTTTCCTGAGAGATCTGCCCAGGTCATAGAATCATAGAACTGTTAGGGCTGGAAGGGACCTCAAGGTTCATCTAGTTCCAAGCCCCCTCCCATGGGCAGGGACACTTCCTACTAGATCACATTGCCCAGAGCCACATCCAGCCCGGCCTTGAAAACATCCAGGGATGAGGCTTTCACCACCTCCCTGGGAAACCTGTTCCATCCACCCTTATGGTGATGAATTTCTTTCTAATGTCTAATCTAAATCTCCCCTCCTCTAGCATGGATCCATTGCCCCTAGTCCTATCACTTCCTAACATCCTAAGAAGTCCCTCCCGAGCTTTCCTGTAGACCCCCTTCAGAGACTGGAAGGCCACAAGAAGGTCTCCTTGGTGCCTTCTCTTCTCCAAACTGAACAGCCCCAACTCTCTCAGCCTGTCCACGTAGGAGAGGTGCTCCAGCCCTGATCTGCAGATCCTGGAGGTGTTCAGAGCTACCAGCATGTCACAGCATGAAGAATCATCTGCTTATAGCTCTTAGAAGTGATTTCTATTTTCTTGGTAGCTCAGAGCAATCTCCTGGAGACCTAGGTTTTAAGACAAGAACTAAAGCTGGCTTCCTCTGTAGCAGCCTGATAAGGCATTAAGGAATCAACTGAAGAAGCAGCATGGGAATGGATGATTGCCCGTGGCACCCATTCCCAGCTTCCCAGGAAACCTGCTTCCAAGTTGGGCTCTGTTGAGCATTCTGATTTAAACCAACCAGCTGATTAGAATGCAAAATGACTTTTATTGTAGTACTTGGAGTTATTCCTAGCAACAATTTGGCCCGGAAGTCATAAATGCATGTTTTTTTATTTGGCATAAATGAAAATTTCATATATTTTCCCTTGCAAATGTTAAGGAAAATTCCTGCTTTCAAATCAGATGCATCTAAACCCTATGTGTAGACTTGGGGGACATCTGCTGGGGTGCTGGGAAATGGCAGACTTCAAAATGTGTATTGATGGTGGAATGATTTGAATGTGAATATGCCAAAAATTGTTAATATTGTGGCATTCTCTCGAGGCTGAGAATTTCACATCTCACCCACAAAGGAAACCAGGTGCCTGTATCTCAGTATTTGTGTGCTCATCACTCTAGGAGAACACTTAAGACCGGTATAAGCACATCCACACATAACCCTCCTAACTTAAAAAACTCTGTATTTTGGTCGTGTGTAAAAAGTCTGTAGAAGAGAAGAAGAAGTCTCTGGAAATTCCTTGTAATCAGGAGTGAGCCAAGAGAAGCTGGCGTCCTGTGAGGCCTGACCACATAACAGCCTTCTGTGGCTTCCTGTGGTACCCCTGGGGTGGAGATGCTTTTCCTGCAGCTGGAAATGAAAAGTGGCCTTCCTTCCTGCCTACAAGCTCTTGTGGTGGCCATCCAAGGACCAGCAGAAGACTGGTGATGGGACTGTCACAGCCACATGTTGCCACATGGCAGAACTGTAGCCTGAAACAGAGCATTGGGTTTTTCATTTGTTGTTAAAATCAGGCAGAAGTACTATTGAAAAACTAATCTTGGCCTGGATCCCATAGTATATGCAACCCTAAACTGAGCCTGAATCGTCAAATCCTTAGCCTTTGGTGGAACTGTGGAATGAATTCTGTTCCAGTACTTCTGTGTGGTACAGCAGACACACTGGAGGGAAGGGATCCATCCAGAGGGACCTGGACAGGCTGCAGAGCTGGGCCCATGCCAACCGCATGAGGTTCAACAAGACCAAATGCAAGGACCTGCATCTGGGTCGGGGCAATCCCAAGCACTGATGTAGGTTTGGCAGGGACTGGCTTGAGAGCAGCCCTGAAGAAAAGGACTTGGGGGTGCTGGTGGATGAGAAGCTCAACATGAGCCAGCAGCCAGAACCTCAACTTGCAGCCCAGAAAGCCAATCACATCCTGGGCTGCATCAAGATAGAAGCATAGCCAGCAGGTCGAGGGAGGTGATTCTCCCCCTCCACTCCACTCTGGTGAGACCCCACCTGGAGTACTGTGTCCAGTTCTGGAGCCCCTGTCACAGCAAGGATCTGGATTTGCTGGAATGTGTCCAGAGGAGGGCCATGAGGATGCTCAGAGGGCTGGAGCTCCTCTCCTATGAGGACAGACTGAGAGAGTTGGGACTATTCAGTCTGGAGAAGAGAAGGCTCTGAGGAGACCTTATTGTGGCCTTTCAGTATCTGAAGAGGGCCTACAAGAAAGCTGGGGAGGGACTTTTTAGGGTGTCAGGTAGTGATAGGACTAGGGGGAATGGAAAAAAACTGGAAATGGGTAGATTAAGATTGAATATTAGGAAGAAATTCTTCAGCATGAGGGTGGTGAGACACTGGAACAGATTGCCCAGGGAGGTGGTGGAGGTTTTTCATTCCAGGCTGGATGTAGCTCTGAGCAACATGATGTAGTGTGACGTGTCCCTGCCCATGGCAGGGGGTTGGAACTAGATGATCCTTCAGGTCCCTTGCAACCCTAACAATTCTATGATTTTATGATTAATTAACTTGCTAAGATAGAGGAAAAAATAATCTTATCAGTTGGAAAAGATGTTGCTGAGGAGATGATCCCCATCTAACTGTTTGGTCAAAAATTACATTTAGCATTCCATTTCCCTCCTGTACTTCCCTCTGTATCTCTACAATCTGCTGCTTGCTGTCTGTAATTGTAAAGATGGTTTGGGGCTGGCACCATCTGCTAGATTTGTTTGAAAAGTAGCTTTGCAGTGATGTCTGCAGGCACAGAAGGAAAAAGAGGGCTGGAGGTATTACTCTTCTGCTGAAAGTTTCTGGCACCTGTGAACAGACAGAGGTCCATGGATTTACACAAATAATAGAATTTGCATGAGTTCTGGCCCCTTCTTGCCCTGAACTCCATGCTACACTGAGTCCAAGTGCTGTTTGCAGCCCAGGCAATGTCAGTGATGCTCTGTAGCCCTTTCCCCTGCATCTATCAAAATTCATTTGGAAACCTTCTTGGGAACTGATGGATGGAAATTGCTGGTATGGATCAGGGTAAAAGTTGTTTCACAGCTGAGTCAAGTTTGTTAATGCAAAGAACAGTGCACCAGACATCTGGGTAGATGTATTTTTATTCCATCTTTAAGAATGGAAGGTGGAAGGCTGACCATGAGCCAGCAATGTGCTCTTGTGGCCAAGAAGGCCAATGGCATCCTGGGGTGGATTAGAAGGGCTGTGGTCAGCAGGTCCAGAGAGGTTCTCCTCCCTCTCTACTCTGCCCTGGTGAGGCCTGAGCTGGAACATTGTGTCCAGTTCTGGGCCCCTCAGTTAAAGAGGGACCTCAGGGAATGGCTTGAAAGAGTCTAGCACAGAGACACAGAGGTGAAGGGAGTGGAACATCTTCCTTACAAGGAGAAACTGAGGGAGCTGAGGCTCTAGCTTGGAGAAGAGGAGACTAAGGGGTGACCTTCTTAATGTGTATAAAGATGTAAAAGGTGAATGCCAAGAAGACGAAGTCTTCTGGGTGATGTCCAATGACAGGACAAAGGGCAATGGGTGGAAGTTGAGCCATAGGAAAGTCCATGGAAACATGAGGAAACATTTTTTCACTGTGAGAGTGACAGAACACTGGAACAGGCTGCCCAGGGGGGTTGTGGAGTCTCCCTCTCTGGAGATCACAGTATCACAGTATATCAGAGGTTGGAAGGGACCTCAAGAGATCATTGAGTTGAACC
Source organism: Indicator indicator (assembly GCF_027791375.1). Classification (NCBI taxonomy): domain Eukaryota; kingdom Metazoa; phylum Chordata; class Aves; order Piciformes; family Indicatoridae; genus Indicator; species Indicator indicator. The sequence continues at coordinate 5,547,881 of NC_072011.1, read as the reverse complement.
CCCCTGCCAAAGCAGCATCACTTAGGGTAGTCCACACAGGAATGCATCCAGGTGGGTTTGGAAAGTCTCCGGAGAAGAAGACTCCACAACCTCCCTGGGCAGCCTGTTCCAGTGCTCTGTCACCCTCACTGCAAAGAAGTTTCTCCTCATGTTGAGCTGAAACCTTCTATGGTCAAGTTTGTATCCATTGTTCCTTTTCTTATCACTGTGTACCACCCAAAAGAGCCTGGCCCCCTCCACTTGACACCCACCCCTCACATATTGATAGACATTGATCAGATCCCCTCTCAGTCTTCTCTTCTCCACACTAAACAGCCCCAGGGCTCTCAGTCTCTCTTCACAGGGGAGATGCTCAAGTCCCCTAAGCATTCTTGTGGCTTTCCCTTGGATTCATCAGATGAATATTCAAGAGCTGGCTGGATGTGTTCCTGTGTGATCTGCTCTGGGTGATCCTGCTCTGGCAGGGGGGTTGGACTGGATGAGCTTTCGAGCCCCTAACATTCCGTGATTCTATGCATGAATGACTTAAGTATGAAAAAGGTGGAGCAAAATATAGTGCCCAGTATAGTCTGTATACCCCTGCCCCCATATAGTTTCTATACTTTCAGACAAGAGCAAAGATGAAAAAGGTAGAAGAAACTATTTTTCTAAGATTTGAATCCATACAGTTTGCTACATATTTTTTTTTTATTGCTTTATCATTAGTAATGTTAAGCATATAACTGACCATTAACAGGTAAAACAGCTTTAAGAATGGTTTCAAGAAGAATTGGGGTTGTTCAGCCTGGAGAAGGGAAGTCTCCAGGGAGACCTAATATCAGTCTTCCAGTACCTGAAGAGGGCCTACAAGAAGGATGGGGAGAGACTGTTTACAAAGGCCTGGAGTGACAGGTCGAGGGGCAATGGCTTCAAACTAGAGAAGAGTAGAGTTGGATGTTAGGAGCAAGTTCTTTAGTATGAGGGTGGTGGAACACTGGAACAGGTTGCCCAGTGAGGAGGTTGAGGCTCCTACCCTGGAGATATTCCAGGTGAGGCTTGACAAGGCTCTGGGCAACCTGATCTAGTTGGGGATGTCCTGCTGACTGAGGGGAGGTCAGACTGGCTGAACTTTGGAGGTCCCTTCCAACCTGGACCATTCTATGATTCTATGATTCTGTAAGTAATTATTGGTGCTTTCATATAATTGTTGATACACTTGGGGTACTACAGCTGTTCTGAACTTAAAGTACAAACATTGAATCTAATTTACCTCCTGCTTAGAGAAATAGATTAGTCCCGAATGATCCTAAGCATGCTAGCTGTACACAGCGCAACTCTGTCTAATAATGGTGATGTAAAAATGAAAATAGGACATCTTAAACCAGACACTTTGTAAACTGCTTACCTCAGGATATTAAGTTCCATTACACTTAAAATCAATGTCTTTTTCTTTTTTTTCTTGTTCTCTTCCTCAGGGGCGTGCCTCGTTAACATCCGAGAAGCAACATTTTGCCCACGAACATGCTGAAATGAACAAACTAGAAGATATTGTCAGAGATATAAAACCAACTGTGCTAATAGGTAATTTATTTTCCTTTTAAGCAATGACCTTATTCTTTGCTGGGGAAAAAAAAAAAAGGGGAGGGGGGAGGAGCAGAATGTGGCTTTGTCCAAAGACAAGATCAAGTTCCTCTGAACAGTTTACCTTTGTGTACAACATGCACCAGGACAGGTTAGAGGCTGCCCTGCTGGGGAGCAGCTCCACAGAGAAAGACCTTGGAGTGCTGGTGGACAGCAAGTTCTGCATGGGACAGCAATGTGCCCTTGTGGCCAAAAGAATCAATGGGATCCTGGGGTGCAGCAAGAAAGGTGTGGCCAGCAGGGCTAGGGAAGTTCGTCTACCTCTTTACTCTGCCCTGCTGAGACCACACCTGCAACCCTGTGTCCAGTTTGGGGCTCCCCAGTTCAAGAGGGACAGAGACCTGCTGGAGACAATCCAAGGGAGAGCCATGAGGATGCTTAGGGGACTTGAGCATCTCCCCTGTGAAGAGAGACTGAGAGCCCTGGGGCTGTTTAGTCTGGAGAAGAGAAGACTGAGAGGGGATCTGATCAATGTCTATCAATATGTGAGGGGTGGGTGTCAAGTGGAGGGGGCCAGGCTCTTTTGGGTGGTGCACAGTGATAAGACAAGGAACAATGGGTTCAAACTAGAACATAGAAGATTTCACCTCAACATGAGGAGAAACTTCTTTAGAGTGAGAGTGACAGAGCCCTGGAACAGGCTGCCCAGGGGGGTTGTGGAGTCTCCTTATCTGGAGGCTTTCAAAACCCACCTGGATGCATTCCTGTGCAGACTACCCTGGGTGATGCTGCTCTGGCAGGGGGATTGGACCTGATGATCTCTTGAGGTCTCTTCCAACCTCTGATATACTCTGATACTGTGTGATACTGTGATGCTGTGTGGTTTTAGAAAACACTGGGTGCATAATGGACTCTATTAAGTGACTGAACAAATAGTAACTCTCCAGGCATGGAATGCTGCTTTCACTCCAAGCATAAATCCAAGCTGCTTTAAACATCTGATGGAGAACCTTATCACCTTTCTAAATTACTTCTGGTGTAAGACAAATAACCTTAAGCTTAAACTGAGAACACTGAGCTAAGCACATATAAAGCGGTGCAAATACAAGGATGCTGTGGCTGGAACTTCTTTTCCCTCATGTTTAGCCACCAGTCCTTTGTGGAGACCCAAACACAGAGTTTACAACAGTCTTATTATATTTTTTTCTTTTATAAAAGCTGCAGGATTTGGGATCTCAGTAAGGGATTGCTCATCTCTCTGCAGTGTTAGTTTCAGTGACATTTTCAGGAAAAAACTGTCAGTATCCTTAAATAATTTTTGTATATATTTCTATATCTATAAGCCTTTAAAATTCATCTATCTGTCTAGCAAACTCATTCATCAGCTGCTGGAAAATCTGAAATGCCATGGGGAAAATTGTCCTAAATTGCAAGAGCTACCTTTTTGATTATGCCTAGCCCACCTGGTCCTTGTTCAGTAAAATCTACTTTTGACAATGGCCATGAATGAGTTAAATGAAGCCTTTTCTATGCTCCATAAAGATAGGACTGCAAGACAGAGATCAAGTAGTCTGGAGAATTTACTTAGTAGAATCCAAGGGTGAAAAAGCTACTGGTGCAGAGGAGCAGACTGAATGGTCTGTGATATTTATGTAGAAAATAAGGGGGTGTGGATGCTGAGGGCATGCTTGCTGTCATGAGATGTGGATGTTTACTGTGTGGTGTTTTTATCTATAAAAATACATCTAATGCTGCATACTGCATAATGAAAATTAATAGTGGGAGATTTTTTTTCCATTTGGGGGACTAATCATTCAGTATATTCCCCCTGGGCAGCAGAGTCATGGAGACATTTGCTGTCATTCCTTCTCCCAGTGTTTTACTTAACTCTACAAATCCTTATATACATTCCACCACCTGCAGTGGCTCGATGACAAACCATAGTTCAGGTTGACCAAATATCAGAAGTTGCCACTTTAAAACAAAACCAACTGACCAAAAATCTCTCAGTGATACTGTTCCAGGCATTTTGTTTTAACTTTGTACCTGAAGATAGCAAGAACTACCAAAAATCACTCAGTGATATTACTCAGAGCATTTTGTTTTAACTTTGTATCTGAAGATAGCAGGAACTGAAGATAGCATTTTAGAAGACATTAAACATTTGGCAACTGCAGACTTAGCCAGAAACTAAGGTAGATAACAGCCTCTTACAGAAGTGGCTCAAAAGCACAACTGCCATAGCTGTTCATCAAACATCCATGGCACAGCTGGTCTAGCAGAGCTTTTGCTGCTAAGCATTCTTGTCCATTCTTGCCTGTGAAGCACAGAGAGCTCAGATTTGCAAAAGAACAGTAGGATGTGACAGAAATGTTTGAGCAAGAGATGTTTAAACTGTGAGAGAAATCATCAGTTCCCAACTGAGGAGTTGCCTCTTTTGTTATCAGGGGATCAGATTAAAGGAGATTTGGCCCAGCCACAAATCAAATGGATCTTAGACATTATTAAGCCCACATGAAGCACCTAAACAGCACTCAGAGAGCCTGCCATAGGGTTCTTGGACTTTCAGTAGGCCTCTTGGGAAAGATGAGGTTCAAACAATTCAGGGAATTTCAGTGGGGCAGCTCCCCACCCTGTTGAGGGTTCAGGTTGTGTTTGAAAATGTGTCTAAGATGACAGCATGCTTCTTGTAGAAGCAGTCAGAAAATACTCTGAGACACCTTTAAGAAATGCCAGTCCTGGAGCATGTGTGACCTTATAGCCAGCTCTGTGAGGTGAAGACCCTTTTATCTCCCTCCAAGTAGTTTGTGCAGTCCTTGGCCAGACACCAAGCTGTCGAGTAGGCAATGCTGGGATGCTCATTTGAGCGTGAGTGAGGAGAGGTTAGACTACTGAGAGACTCTCTCCTGGTTCCAGTTTGAATCCATTCCTACTTCACCAAGAGAGGGAACAGCTTTTTTCCTGCCATTGGAATTCAGATGCTGTGTGAAAAACAGAGCAGGGAGCTAGGATCTGGGGCCTCTGAACAAGAGGAAGACTGCCTTCTCTACAAGGCAAGTGATAGGGGCCTCTCTGGACATAAAGATCATAGGATGTTAGAGGTTGAAAGGGACCTCTAGAGATCATCAAGTCCAACCCCTCTGCCAGAGCAGGACCATAGAATCTAGCACAGGTCGCACAGGAACGCATTCCAGTGGCAGGATGAAAGTAGAAAGAGGGTGAAGCTATCAGTTCTGGCTGAGGGGAGAGGCTAAGAAACTGCCAAAACCTAGAGTAAAGCCCAGGATGGAAAGAATCAGAGTCAAAACCAGGTTGTTCTTGAATTTGCATCCACCCTGTGAAAGGTCTGACCAAGATCATTTATCAGAAATAAAACCTGAAGACTTGGATTTATTCAAGCAGTGAACCTCAAGCACCCAATATGAGTTTGAAGAACCAACATCCAACTTTGTTACTATCAGCAAAGTTGCTTAACTCACTGTGCATCCTGAGTGACACAAATACTCTGTGTCTGTTGGACCTGGCAGAATGAACACCACTCTGACCTGTCTGTGGCACAGATGCTTAGGTTTACTCCAAGGACCTGTTTATTTGTTTTACTCTGAAGGCATGGAGGGAAAGGACCTGATCCCTGGACTCCCAGCTCTTGTAGGTTAGGCAGATATATATGTGTTGTGGCACCTCAAAAAACATCACATCCCCTCTTTTTGGTTGTGAGTACAGTATGGAGGAGAGAAGAGCATTGCTGATGGGATGGAATGAGATATGTTTAAAAAAATATTGCTGAGGGAAGTTTTAGACACAAAATTGGGATTATTCATCAGCTGAAGCTGGAGATGACAGAATGATCAATAGCAGAAGGCTGAGACTGTTCTCATCATGTCAGAAAAAAACTGAAATCTGACACAGTGGATTGGGAAGAAACTATCCAGTCTGTTGCATGAGACTTTAGGAGACAGAGTTGTACCTTTCTACTCCTTACTGGACTTACCTGCAGGTCAGTGATACATTTCTACTCCATATAGAGGGCCTGAGAAAAGTGAAGTGAGAAACTCACCAAACTGTATGAGAGTGAGTAAATTCTGCCTTGTGTTAGGGACAAAAGTGAAGCTTCACTGTTGCAAAGTCTGTTATGTGAAACTTCATTTTAACCACATTAGGAAAAAAGGTTCAACTCCATTTTAAAACGCAGCAAAAGTACCTCTCTTCCCTTTAAAGTGACATGCATGGCTTACCTTGAACTGATTGCATCTGTCTGTTTGTTCTCTGTGTGTTTTTTCTTCCTTAGGAGTTGCTGCAATTGGTGGTGCTTTTACCAAACAGATTCTTCAGGATATGGCTGCTTTGAACAAACATCCCATTATTTTTGCTCTCAGCAATCCTACCAGCAAAGCAGAATGCACTGCTGAGCAGTGCTATAAATACACAGAGGTAACCAAAGATTAACAGCTCTCCAGTTTGTGTAGTGAAAAGGAAATTTGAAATTAAGGGTTAAAAGGGAGGAAGACAGAGGGTGGGGTAGCTAATCAAGTCTCTGGGTGTAGATCACAGAATCACAGAATGTTAGAGGTTGGAAGGGACTTCCAGAGATCACTTCTCCTACGAGGACAGGCTGAGAGAGTTGGGGTTGTTCAGTCTGGAGAAGAGAAGGCTCCGAGGAGACCTTCTTGTGACATTCCAGTATCTGAAGGGGGCTACAAGAAAGCTGGGGAGGGACTTGTTAGGGTGTCAGGGTGTGATAGGACTAGGGGGGAGTGGATCCAAGCTAGAGGAAGGTAGATTTAGATTAGACATTAGGAAGAAATTGTTCACCATGAGGGTAGTGAGACACTGGCACAGGTTGCCCAGGGAGGTGGTGGAAGCCTCATCCCTGGAGGTTTTTAAGGCCAGGCTGGATGTGGCTCTGAGCAATTTGATCTAATGTGAAGTGTCCCTGCCCATGACACAGGGGTTGGAACCAGATAATCTTTGAGGTCCTTTCCAACCCTGACAATTCTGTGATTCTGTGTTTGGATTTCTTGTCAAACACTGGACAGTTTGAATGGCAGTTCCCCAGTGTTGAAAGGACAAATTTAGCCTCCCTGTTCCACGCTGCACAGTGCACAATTACAGCACTTTGCAAGAGACAGGGAAGTGGCCGATGTGAAGGGTTGGTTTCAGTGGGTAATGACATCTGGCAGGCTGAGCAAAAGACACACTGAAGTATTTGATCTGTCACCAAAACATATAATAAGCTGGCCATGATAATACTGTGTGACACCAAACCAAAGAGAACATCCTTCTGAAGAGCTGAACAGCAACAGTGCACGTTTCCAGTTCTCTAAAATAGGCAGAGACATTTGTGATACAAAGAGCCTCTAAGTATTTAACAGTGACATTTATCACTTCAGCACTGCTAGCATGAACAAAAGCTGGCGTTGCTTCCCCACCTAAATTTACTGCTTAAAGTCAAGGGTGCTCCCTCCCCAGCAAGGCAGGGGCCAGAGGTCTTTGGGCTGCAGACACAGAGCCTGTGCAATGTCACTCCCCTCATTAGTCCCAAACTGCATTTCCTGCTCTAGAAATTACTCCTCTCTCCCAGTGTATCAGGAATGATGTGGGGAGAACCTGGATAGCAGTGCTGCAGGTGAGTCACCTCAGAGGTGCCTCTTCTGCCACCCTTCGATGACATTTAATGGTGCCAGCATCTACTCCCATCAGGGTGTTCCTCATCCCAGGGGAACAGTGAGACTCCATCAAACCTGCAGCTGCCTTACAACCCATCTCTGGTACAGGTCCAGTGGTGTCACAGCTCTGGCTGTGTGTGCTACTGAACGACACCAGGCCTAATATTCCTCATAGCTAATGTGAAGCTGTTAGGAGCATGATCCTTATCACCATGTCTGGGTTACCTACAGGCTTCTCTTCCTCCTTACGGCTGTCTGATGTGTGCTGTGTGCCAGCATGGAGCTATGCCTGTGTTTGGGTCCTGAGAAGAGATCTAGAGCTTCCATAAAATGAGTTGGAGCCAGTTCTCCTGTCCTCAGTGCAAGTGCCATGGCATGAAGTAACTTCTGTCTATGCAGCTAAAATCTCGAATTCCCCAAACCAGGCTAGCTCTTCCATTCTGCCTACTGGCACCAGTCTGTGCATGGTGCTTGGGCCCTGGTGGCAGCAGTGCCACTTGGCACTACCCAAAAGTCTGCTGTGAAACATCCTAGTGGTTTATCAGTATTGGATGACCACGCACTGTTGCCTGAGTGGATGCCTTCACCCTGCTCATTATATTACAAGGAGGAGAGCCATAGGGTCCCAGAACAGGAGGTCCCATCACCAACTTGTGTTATAGGTTGCACTGTGGGATGATTCTTGTAAGTAAGATTTGCCCCCCACAACAAGTTGGAGATTCACCCCCAGAATGGAGATTTACCCCCAGAAAAAATCACCAGACTAGCTCAGAATTTGGAAGCATAAGTGAGGAGAAACTTCTTCACAGTGAGGGTGACAGAGCACTGGGACAGGCTGCCCAGAGAGGTTGTGGAGTCTCCTTCTCTGGACTTTCCAACCCCACCTGGATGCATTCCTGTGTGGACTCCCCTGGGTGATGCTGCTTTGGCAGGGGGGTTGGACTCGATGATCTCTGGAGGTCCCTTCCAACCTCTGATGTACTGTGATACAGTGATTAAACAGGGGTAAACCAGCTTCCACAGTGGTGAAGGGATGTGTGAAATACTTCCACAGCATGCTCACAACTAACCTGCTTTCTCTGGCTTTCTTGTTCCACTTTAGGGCCGTGGCATTTTTGCCAGTGGAAGCCCTTTTGATCCTGTCACTCTTCCAAGCGGACAAACTCTCTATCCAGGCCAAGGTAACAATTCCTATGTGTTCCCAGGAGTTGCCCTTGGAGTTGTTTCCTGTGGAATAAAGCATATCAGTGAGGACGTGTTCCTCACAACTGCTGAGGTATTGTATTAGTAATTATTTCTATTCTTTAATTTAGTAACTTGGTCATAATTAACAATTAAGCAGAAGTAGTTATACATTCTCTTTCAAACTGGAAAAAAAAGTAGTGCTTTCTGTCTAAGGTCTTTATTTGCAAGGTGTGGTGGTTTTTTATACATTCTCTTTGAACATGTCATTTTTTCTTAAGTTAATATTTGATCCAGAGGTCACCTGACACACAAACTTCCCCTTCTTTTGGCAAGGAGCAAAGAGAAAGACTGCAGTACTGCGTTATCACAGGTGGATGCACATAGGTCCAGTGTGCATACACATACACATAGGTTTTATTTTAGATTGAAAAGAAATAGGTTTTGATGTTGTAGCTTTGGAGGGACTTTTGTGGGTGTTTTGCTGGCAAAAATAATTTTAATTTCTTTCAGCTTTTTGCTGTATTTGAGTGAAGCTGTTGGCATCATCTTTTGCAGCCCTCCCCTGTCAACAGCTGGTGAAAGTGCTCCATAGCCTCATGGTTCCTTGCACCACAGTTTGACACAATTGCCATGGTGTTCTTCCCACTGCACTGGAGAGCAGTGAAGGGGAAAAGGACCTGGAGGTCCTGGTGGATGGAAGGCTGACCATGAGCCAGCAATGTGCTCTTGTGGCCAAGAAAGCCAGTGCCATTCTGGGGTGGATTTGAAGGGTTGTGGTTAGTAGGCTAAGAGAGGTTCATCTCCACCTCTATTCTGCCCAGGTGAGGCTGTGTCTGGAATATTGTGTCCAGTTCTGGGCCCTTCAGTTCAAGAAGGACCTCAGGGAACTGCTTGAAAGAGTCCATGCAGAGCCACAAAAATGTTTTTTCACCCTCACAGTGAAAATTTTTTTCCTCATGTTCTTTGCTGTCACTTGGAGGCAATTGATAGGCAGTGTGATCCTGTGACCAGCAGCGTGGGGTACTTCTCAAAGGCTGAGCACTTGCATGCTGCCCTTGCTGGATTTCTGCGGGGATTTTATGGAGTGTGCTATGGCATCTTTAGAAAAGTTTGCCAGCAGCTTGCCTTTATGAGAAGGACATTCACTATTTCCAGCTTCAAAATTAGTAAAAAGTCCAGACTGTCTCCACTGGCTTTAACCATCTTAGGAGGGCAAGGATCCATCTCTTAGGTCTTTGGATAATTATATCCTCCCTTTAAATGCTTCCCCTGTAATTTCAGTTGGATACAGTGACCCTCACTTGCTGGTCTAAACTGCTGTGTTAAACAGTTGTCTTTTTTCATCCTAGAAGTTGCTTCATTTTGGTTTGGGTGAAAGGGTTCCTATATAGAGAGCACTGATGGATGGAAGGTGACACATATGTGGATTGAATGATATCTCGAGAGGCAGTCTACTAAGTCAGAAAAAAAATCTGTTCTGAGCAAAGAAACTCAACTGAATAAAGAAACCAGGAAGTATCAGAATTTGCAAGGAAGCTTTCAAATTCTCTTTTAAGGCAGAAGTTCTTCCCTGACTGTTCTTCTTTGGTAAAAGTTTTGCTACATATTTTCCACCCTCTAGTAAAATCCCTAGAAAAGTTGGACATGTAAAAAGTAATATTTTTTCTTGTACAGAAAGTCTCTGTTGGTGGCAGGATCAACGGATAACTACTGACCTTATGGCTGGAGTTCAGAGCAGTCACATCTGGTCTCCCTGCTTGTGTGAGAGCTGGGGTGTGACTGGGGCTAGTCAGTTACTGAGCAAGGTGACAACTGATGGAGTTCAGAGGAGTCTCTGCCAGAAGAGCTGTCAGGGGTGTGAAGGCTGGGAGGGCTGTGTAGGCCCTTAGCTGAAACTACAGTACAAAGCAAAGACAAAAGTGCTTTCTGGTTCCTTTTCTTGGCTTTTTTAAATGGACGGACAAAATCCAAAATAGTTTCATGTGAGTTTTAGAATAGTGGTTGACATTCTTTGTTTGAAGTGCGAGGACCCAAGCTGCTGCAAAATTTGAAGCACCAAAGTAAAGTGTTTTAGCCAGAAAGACCTTCTCAGATTTTAACGGCAACTTACCTGAAAAAGGGAAGTACGAAAAATAAGCAGCCCAGGCTACATGCCTGCACCTCCTGTCTTCTTGCTTTGCCAACTCTTCAGTCAAATCTGATAAAAGTCACAAATAGCTTATGGTAACTACAACAAATTCTACTTTGAGTATTTTTAAGTTTCTGCCAAGTTAAATAGAATGTCACTTTGATTTTGGGTGACAAATCAAAGGTACTGTCAGCTGTAATACCTCTGAGCTGTAAGCAATTGCTGTGTGATGACAAGGGAGGTTACCTGCTGTTCTAAGTCCTATCAAACACAACAAAAGGGACAGAGAATTACAAACTAAAGAAATGTTCTTGGCATGAGTGACCTACAGTTAAGTTACTCCAGAAATAAACCCGTTAAATCCTTTCACAGGATCACAGGATGTTAGGGTTTGGAAGGAACCTCTGGAGATCATCAAGTCCAACCCCCCTGCCAGAGCAGGACCATAGAATATAGTGCAGGTCACACAGGAATGCATCCAGGTGGGCCTTGAAAGCCTCCAGAGAAAGAGACTCCACAACCTCTCTGGGCAGCCTGTTCCAGTGCTCTGTGATCCTCACAGTGAAGAAGTTCCTCCTCATGGTGAGGTGAAGCCTCCTGTGCTGTAGTTTATATCCATTGTCCCTTGTCCTATCCCAGGGTGCAAGTGAGCAGAGCCTGTCCCCTTCCTCTTGACCCCCAGCCCTCAGATATTTAGAAACATTTATTAAATCCTCTCTCTGTCTTCTCCAGACTAACCAGCCCCAGGGCTCTCAGCCTCTCCTCACAGGGCAGTGCTCCAGTCCCTCAGTCATCCTGGTAGCTCTCCCTTGGACTCTCTTGAGTATATCCCTGTCCCTCTTGAACTGGGGAGCCCACGGAGCCTGGAACAGGCTGCCCAGGGAGGTTGTGGAGTCTCCTTCTCTGGAGACTTTCAAGCCCCATCTGGATGCATTCCTGTGTGACCTGTGCTGGATTCTATGGCCCTGCTCTGGCAGGGGGGTTGGACTCGATGAAATCTGGATGTCCCTTCCAACCCCTAACATGCTGTGATCTGTGATTTTACAGGAGCTTGTTTCCTCTCCCACTTTGAGCACTGCCCAAATGTTTTTTGGCTTGCTCCCTATCAACTCCATCACAAACCAGAGGTGCTCCTGAACCTTTTTTTGGTTTGTTTTCAGTGACGCATTACACTAACAGCAACTTGGTGGTGATTTTTTCAAATGCCATCTTTCCTGCAGAGCTCCATTGAACTGTTAACAGCAGAAGGCTCATGTTGTTAGCTCCTCTTCACACGTTCAGATGCACATCTTGCTTTATCAAAGGGCTGTGCCTCGTTTTTAGATAACTCAGTTTCTATTACGGAAAGCAAAACCCGGATTGTGCATTGGCTTAGCTCCCCCTGGTGGAGTTTTCTCGCTGATGGATTTCTCAGTGTCAGTACTCGACAAAAGTAAAATTGCTTGTTGCTCTTGTCAGCGTTTCCTCTCCAAAGAGAAAAGCTTACTACAGCTACCAGCATGCTGGATAGATGGCAGAAGAGAATGATGTTTCTCTCTGAACCTGGAGCTGCTGTAGAGTTTAGTCTTTAATTCTTTATTCTGCCCCCTCTTTGCTCCAACCTCCCTTCAGGTAGTTGTAGAGAGCGATGAGGTCTCCCCTCAGCCTCCTCTTCTCCAGACTGAACAACCCCAGCTCTCTCAGATGCTCTTTGTAGGTCGTGTGCCCCAGGCTCTCTGTGAGTCTCATTGCCCTTCTCTGGACACACTCCAGCACCCCAATGTCTTTCCTATAGTGAGGGGCCCAGAACTGAACACAGTACTCGAGGTGTGGCCTCACCAGTGCTGAGTACAGGGGGATGATCACCTCCCTGTCCCTGCTGGTCACAGAGTTTCTAATCCAAGCCAGGATGCCTTTGGGTTTCTTGGCCACCTGGGCACACTGCTGACTCATAGTTAACTGACTTACTGCTATGATCTCCTATAGGCCAGGTGTGTGAGCTGGACACACAACAAGCCTGCTCAGCCACCAGTAATTCTGTTCAAAGCATTTTACACTTCAGGCTTTCATCTCTGTACTCTGCACAAGGTGATTTGACAGCTGTCAGGAGAGCAAATGCTTCTTTAATTTTAGAAGTTTTTGAGCCCGCTACATTTGATGGATGGAATTAATACTTCACATTGAAGTATTTGCTAGTTTGAGTGTGGTGAGACTTGAGTAAGTTGTATTGTCTGAGTGAGAAAAGGGCATAACTCCCTGATTTTCAAGCACTTGTGTAGCTATGCCTAATCATAGAATGGCCTCAAGCTGCGACTGGGTAGGTTTAGACTGGACATTAGGAAAAAAATTTTCCCAGCAAGAGTGGTCAGGGATTGGAATGTGCTGCCCAGGGAGGTGGTTGAGTGCCCAAGCCTGGATGTGTTTAAAGGTGGTTTGGATGTGGTGCCTGGGGCTATGGTTTAGGGGTGAATTTTGTAGAGCAGGGTTGTTGGTTGGACTTGGTGATCCTGAGGGGTTTTTCCAACCAGAATGTTTTTGTGATTCTGTGATTCTCTACCTATGCCTAGTGATAAGGCTGGTTGTAAGAAGCACTGCCTAAGTGGATTAAGCAGTATCAGTGTGATTTGCCAAAGGAGAATAATTTCTTTCCTTAAAATTAGATCACTGCCTAATAAAGTTACAGCATTTCAAGTTAAACCTGTCTGCTTCATTTCTAGGTAATAGCTGAGCAAGTTTCAGAGGAGAATTTACAGGAAGGTCGTCTGTACCCTCCATTAGTCACTATTCAGCAGGTGTCACTGAAAATTGCCGTGAGGGTAAGTCATTCCTGCCTTCTGTGGCTTCTTCCCATGCCCTCTGCATAACTGAGCATTTGATTTCATCAACTAACACATCTTCACACAGGTTGAGGTTGATTTATGCCAATCAGTCTTGGACAAGCAGCAGTTTCACAATTCAAATTCAGAAATGTAAATGTAATCCACATTCAAGAAGGAAAGCTTGGAACTATAGCCAAGTCTTTGTGACTGTAGAGCACAGACTGTACTGCCCACCAGGGAGGAGCAGGTCTCCAGGCTTAGTCACAGGAGCTGCACAGCTGAAGGCTTTTGACCTTGGAAGGTGGTGGAAGCCTCATCCCTGAATGTTTTTAAGGCCAGGCTGGATGTGGCTCTGGGCAACTTAATCTAGTGGAAAGTGTCCCTGCCCACGGCAGGGGGGTTTGGAACTGGATGATCCTGGAGGTCCCTTCTAACCCTGACAATTCTATGATTCAGTTACCTGTCCAGAGAGTAAGACACCCTGTGCCCAGGCACTGTGCTGTTTTGCTCCCACCCTTACTCTGACCTCTCAAAATCACTAACTGCAGGAGATGACTTTTCTTTATGACACAGGTTTAGATGGTTTGGTTTTAACTGGCAAATACAGCACTGATGCAGATGGATTTTCAGTAACTGACCTAAACCTGCAATTTCTCATGAAATGTGGCTGCCCTGGAGAGAAGAGGAAGCTTTCAGATAATGTATTTAGCCCAGTTCCTCCCTCATTGTTTTTAGAGTTGTTTTTTTTCAGCATTTTAGGAAGTCATTTTGATGCTCTTCTGTGACCTCTTTTTTCCAGTTATTGTTTTCTCTCTTGGCCACCCTACTGTGAATAATTCCACTTATTGCATATTCATTTGAAAGAATAACAAGGAGCCCTCATGCATGAAAGAGTTCCCTAGCTTCATTCATTCTGTATACAGTTCAGATCTTCTTAGGCAAGTAATAACTCTGCTCTGTAGGTGTCAAAGTCTGACCTGGATTCCTCAGGTGAAATCAAACTGTCCATGTGTTTGGCAGAAACACAATGAGAGAAATTCCTCCTTGTGTGTCTTCTGTAAAATAATAATAATAATAATAATAATAGTTACTAAATTATTCTTTCTGCCTGATCTCTTTGGAAACTTCCTGCCATTGCCTCTCCTGATTCATACAGCCCAAGAGGTTTAGTGATGGCCTCTGCCTTCTCCAGGGGAGGAATACTATAAAAAGTGTGGAATACCAAAGGTGGGGTATAAATTCAGACCTTATTCAACAGTGATAATTATGTGCACAGACCTGAAGATGAACTCTTGCTTACACACTCAAAACTGCTTCTTGGTCAGATCAGGTTGGGCTTCAGATTAATCTTAGATCTAGATGTGATAACCTGGGGTCTCAGCTTCTCACCAAGCTAAAACATGCACATTTAGGAGAGCAGGGAGGAGACTGTCTTGCTTTTATTCAAAGCAGGAACATTTAACTGTTTGCCAAATACAGTTTGAAGCAGATCTTTCCAAAGGCTGCTGCTGCTGCATAAAACCAGTCTGTCAAACCTTTGTTTCACAGAGAAATGCTCAGTCAAAAGATGCACATTTCTCAAGCAGGTGTTCTTCAGATGTGAGAGGCTATTTCGATGTGTTGGGTGGACTCCAGCCCCTTCTAAACTTCATTTTTTTTGCTGTTGCAGCTGTATCTGTGATGCATAACTGATGGAGAGGGTCCAGAGGAGGGCCATGAAAACGATCAGGGGTTGGAGCACCTCTGCTACAAGGACAGGCTGAGGGAGCTGGGGGAAAAGAGGAGCCTCTGGGGAGACCTAATAGCAGCCTGCCAGTACCTGAAGGGGGCTACAGGAAGGATGGGGAGACTGTTTACAAAGGCCTGCAGTGACAGGATGAGGGGCAATGGCTTCAAACTAGAGAAGAGCAGATTTAGATTGGATGTTAAGAACAGATTCTTTACTATGAGGGTAGTGGAACACTGGAACAGGTTGCCCAGGGAGGTGGCTGAGGCCCCTGCCCTGGAGATATTCAAGGTGAGGCTCGACAGGGCTCTGGGCAACCTGATCTAGTTGAGGATACCCCTGGTGACTGCAGAGGGGGCTGGACTGGATGACCTTCAGAGGACCCTTCCAACCCAGACCATTCTATGACTCTATGATTGACTTAGGTATGGCCTGAGTGAGGAAAAAGCAAGCAAATATTGATATTTCCTCTAACCATCCCTAGAATTAAACCTGGACACTGTGTAGAACTAATTTTTTCCTTGTGAGTTTTCCTTTAAGAAATATATTACCAAACTGTGGCAAATAATAAACTTCTCCAGTATGCAGGGAGGCTTTGAACAAATCACACTTTTTTTTCTCACTATATGTTGGAGGTGAGGATGATGGAAGGAACAGGATGATGATTGCATTTAACTGAGTCTGACTCATGCTACTTTTGAACAGGATTATGTGACTTTGCTGTTACAAATGCAGTGCTCCTCCTCACACAGTTGTTTTTAGTGTGCAGCAGTGGATAAATAGTTTAGAAACCTCAAGCAGTGAGATATACTTTCTGCTTTTCTGTCTGAATCTGAATTCATAGATTCATAGAATGGTTTAGGTTGGAAGGAACCTTAAAGATCATTTAGTTCCAAGCCCCCTGTCATGGGCAGGGACACCTTCCACTAGACAAGGTTGCTCTCATCCTGTTCAAAAGTAGCAGGAGTCAGACTCAATTAAATGCAATCATCCTGTTGTCTTATTTCACTGTATACAAGCTGGATCTGGTCTGAATACAGAATCATAAAATAGTTTTGGTTGGAAAAGACCTCTAAGGTCATCAAGTCCAACCATCAACTAACAGCACCATGGCTATTAAACATTGTCCTGAAGTGCCACCTCCACACATTTCTTGAGCACCTCCAGGGACGGTGACTCCTCCCTGGGTAACCTATTCCAATGCCTGACTGTCAGCACTGGATGAAGTCTTACCTTGATTTTGAACTAGCTCCTACTTTTAAATCCTGTTAAAAACTCCTCAAATAGTTTACCAGCACTAACCAGGATTTTCATGCATCTTTCTAGATTGCAGAAGAAGCCTACAGGAATAACACTGCCTCCACCTATCCTCAGCCCAAGGACCTGGAAGCCTTCATCCGCTCTCAGATTTACAGCACCGATTACAACAGCTTTGTGACTGACTCCTACACCTGGCCTGAAGAAGCCATGAAAGTGAAACTGTAAATATGTAATGAAGAATGAGCAAACCAGCAGGAGTTTCAAAAGCATTAAAATATAGGAAAGCCTCAGAATAGCTGATTTTTTTAAGATGCAGAAAACTTTTTCTAAATTGTAATACTTGGTTGGAAACTCAGATCAAGGAATCACATTAATTATACATCAGGAAATAAAAATTAAGCTGAGAAATAGATTTATGTTGTTTGGATATTTTGGTTGTTATTTTGAGATCTCCTGTATCTCAAATATATAATCTGACAGGTCTTTCTGTTGTCAAAGTAAGTGGTTGTCCTACACCTGGGCTGGGGCAATCCCAAGCACAAATATAGGATGGGCAGGGTGTAGCTCAAGAGCAGTCTGGAGGAGAATGACTTGGGGTTGTGTCCTGAAGGGTCAAACCCCCAAACATGCCCTAGCCCAGACAATGGCTAAGCACCTGCAAATGTGCTAACCTGGACACTTCCTGGGGTCCAGATAAACACGGACCACCTGTAATTAACTCTGTAACACAGCTGGGAACTGTGTGTGCCCCTGGCCATGTCTGGACATGCCCCATCCCATAGGTGCAGTGATCAGGGTTCTGTGTTACCAAAGGGCATTCATTGCTTGGGACAGTATTTAAAGCAGCCAAGAAGTCAGGCAGCTTGCCTTGTGCTCACCCAGACAGCAACAAGAGCCAAATGCTGTCTGAGTAGCAGCTGAGGAACCTGCTCTAGCAGACCAACAACTTCACCCAGGCCTGGCACCTGGACCAAGGCAGAAAGGGGAAAAGCTCCAAAGGAATTGAATCCCAGAAGAGGCTGCAGCCCAGTGACAGAGCACCCAAGAGAGGTCCTTAGCCCTCTCTGAGCCAAGGGCAAGCTCCAGACTGTGAACTGGGCATGACAAGAGAGAGGTCCTTAGCCTCTCTGAACCAAGGGCAAGCTCCAGACTGTGAACTGGGCATGACAAGAGAGAGGTCCTTAGCCCTCTCTGAGCCAAGGACTGCTCAAATCATAGCCACAGCCTCTGGGAAGACACCAGACACAGGATCAGGTCGTGAGTCCCAGGCCAATCATCTGTCACGGAATCCCATTGGTGGGAAACCCACAGATCACAGCCCCTGGATGTCCAGTTTGAATTGCTGCATTGGAAAGGTTAGATCTGTGCTTAAATCATTTCACTGTCTTTAGATGTGCAGTGTAAAGCCCACAACCAAATAATTGAACCTGTGAATAGATTTTGTAAATAAGTTTTGGTGGTGTTTGAAGATACCACCACTCAAGACAGTAATTATAAAATATATAAACTATACATTTTTATTAGAGGTTGTCAGTTGATGAAAAACTGTCACAGGAGCTGGCAATGGTCACTTGCAGCCCAGAAGACCAACCATGTCCTAGGCTGCATCAAAAGAAGCGTGACCAGCAGGAAGAGAGATGTGATTCTGCCCCTCTACTTTGCTCTTGTGAGACCCCACTTGGAGTACTGCATCCAGGTCTGGTGCCCCCAGCATAACAGGAACATGGAACTGCTGGAGCGGCTCCAGAGGAGGGTCATGAAGATGATCAGCTGGAGAATCTCCCCAATGTGGACAGGCTGCATGAGTTGGGGGTGTTCAGCCTGCAGAAAAGAAGGCTCTAGGGAGATCTTACAGCAGCTTTCCAGTACCTGAAGGGGCCTCCAAGAAAGCCAGGAAGGGACTTTTTACATGGGCTTGTAGTGATACGGCAAGAGGAAACACACTGAAGCTTGAGGAGGGCAGATTTAGACTGGAGATTAGGAAGAAATTCTTTAGAGTGAGGGTGGTGAGACACTGGAACAGGTTGCTCAGGGAGGCTGTGGATGTCCCCTTCCTGGAGGTGTTCAAGGCCAGGCTGCTCAAGACCTTGAGCAACGTTGTCTAGTGGAGGCTGTCCCTGCCCATGGCAAGAAGTTTGAAAAACCATTCTACGATTCTGTGACTTTGAGGCAAACGAAACTTTACCTCAGCTTACACATTTTCATTTCCTAACAATGTAAATATAAATGAAAAATTACTATTACCATAACCAGACTGTTGCCCAGGGAGGTGGTAGAAGCCCCATCCCTCAAAGTTTTTAATGCCAGGCTGGATGTGGCTCTGAGCAGCCTGATCCAGTGTGAGGTGTCCCTGCCCATGGCACAGGGGTTGGAATCAGATGATCCTTGAGGTCCCTTCCAACCCTAACAATTTTATGATTCTATGAGGAGGCAGGATCAGGACACTCAAGTCTGGGGTGTTTATTACCTTGCAAGCACTTTGAGGTGTGGCTCATAGGGCCAAGTACCAATTTTAGGGTCTCAGAAAATAAATATACACTTCTCCTGTCCTCTCAGAACAGAAGCTGAGATTAACTACTCGAACCATTCTTCATCCAAAACTGAAACCCTTACACAGTTCCTTGTTTGTCTGAATGTTTGTCTTTGACACCAAACAAAATCTGAAAAATGTGTCCACTTTGATGTTCTTTCAGGAATTGTAGGAACTGGCCAAGATCCATGTGGTAGTCGTTCCTCAAGCCATAATCACCGTGTGCCTCAAACTGCAGGTCTTCAAAAGCACGAAAGAGGCGAAGCTCATCGACGCTTCCCTCCGTCTCTATGTTCTCCACGTGCTTGCATGAAATATGCTTCCAGTTGGGATAGCGAATAACACGCCAGAACTCTTCACAGTTTTCTTGGAGACCCTCCACACAGATGACACCAGGTTTCCCTGTTAGGCAGAAGCCAGTCAGATTTAACTTCTTTGCAGAGTCAAAAATCTTTTTCCTCAGCTCCTGCCTGTAGATGTGGTGGCTGTAGATCCACATGCGGTGCAATGTTGCTTTAACTACTACTGCTTCTGAAGCACTTTCAGAAGACACCTTGCTGCTTTCCAGGTAAGGCAGGCTGTTGTCTTTCACCCATTGCACAGCTTCACATAGACACAGTTCCCCTGAATCCAAAGAGCTGATGTGAGAAGTCAGACCAGTGTTGAGCTGCAACTGTTGCTGTCTGTGCAGCGCATCTGATCTTGCAAAAAGCTGAGGAGCTACATGAGGATATTTGTGAGGCAACACTACCTGCAGTTCCACTTTTTCCTTAGAAACAGAACACACAAAAAGAAAATTAGTTCTGAAGCTACTGAAAGACTGCTTGACTCTTCTTCCCTGTTAAAGGATGTAAGTAAGGATGCAACATCCCAGAGACTGGAGCTACTTCTGCTTTCATTTTGTTCACTCCTTTTCTTTTGTTGCCCCATGCTGAGACCTTCCAATGTATCTGATGTTACCTTTTGCTGTTTACACAAAGAATGCTGTGGCTGGAAGGAAGGGACAAGGTTACCTTCTAGGGATATTTCTAGTGCCTGTGTCTCAGTATCTCCTCAGTGCTGCAACAGGGATAAACTACCAGCCTGTCAGAGTCAGGGGACAAGTAGCTTTTGAGGATCTTGTTCCTTACCAAATGTGCCTCTGATTGATGAGCTCTGCCCAGGTACTGCATCACCTCCAGGAAAATAAGGCCAAGAGTTACACGAAACAGTGTTTATGGGAGGTGGTGGAGTCACCTTCCCTGGTGGTGTTCAAGAAATGTATGGATATGGCTCTTTGGGACATGGTTTAATGGCCATGGTCGTGATAGGTTGACAGTTGGACTCTATGGAGGTCTTCTCCAACTGGAACCATTCCGTGATTCTATACTGTACAGTGAGGTACATGGCAGGGGGGGTTGAAACTAGATGATCTCTAAGGTCATCTGACCCAAACCATTCTATGATTCTATACATTATTATTATTTTTAAGCAAGTATTTACCCTAGCAGAGGAATCATTCTCAGGGTTATAGGGGACAAAGATTTATGTGCATTTTAGCCTGGGGAAACCTTTAAATTATCTTGCCTGTCTCTTACAAATCATGGGCTGTTGAATTTCTTTCAGTTATTCCTACAGTCTTAAAATGAAGCACCTCGTGTTCTTTGGGAACTGAACCCTGCCTCTGTTTCAAGAGCAGGAGAGAATTCATATGTCCTCAGTGCTTGAGGCTCTTGTTAGGGAGCCTTCATTATAGTATCCAATCATATGATTAGTCTAACAGAGAGAAGTGAATCGTGAAGTGACTAATTATCTTTCCAAGTTCCTTGGAAATCTACCACGGGAAAAAGAATTTTTCCTTCACAAGCCCTCTCTACATGGTTCACGAAACTTTCTTGAAAGGGTCCAGTTTAGAAAGATAGCTAAGCTTGAACTGAAGTTTCCAAATAATCACAAGGCCATCCTGTTACCCAGTAAACTGTTCTGTTTAATTATCCTTATTCCACGGAAAATGAATATACTTCCGGATTGAGTTTGTTGGTTTCCATTTTCTAGTAATTACAACAATATATACTCTGACCTACACCACTGATTATGTTCTTGATGCAAGTACTGACATCACTTAGTTATCATATGTGACTTCCTTTTGACTGGACAAACTGCTAGAACTCCTTATTTGGGTTTTGTATTGCAGTTCGTTGGTTACAGCTTTGTGTTTGGCTCTTCTTAATAGTTTCGGGGTTATGTTTACAGTAGTGAAGTTCAAATACAGATCAATGAATGTGGCAAGGAGTGGAAGACAGAAGTAATAGGGTGGTTTTGGTAGAAAAATGTAAAGTCCAAAATTAGTATTTTCATCAGGGGAGCACTGCCTTTGTAAAGCACAGCCCTTTGTAAAGCAGTAAACTAATAGCCTTCATCTGAGTACAGCCCTAGCTAAGCACTTGTGGACATCTGCCACTGATGGTTGTCCATTCCTATGAGCGATTCTATCAGCCTTTCTTGCTCAAATCAAGTTCAGACTCAAATACATAATTAAAACCGAGGTTTTGTGAATTTTGAGGCAGCAAACAGAAATGGAGGGAGGGGGAAAGAGTAGTTTCGAGTTTCTCTTTTTCACTGCAAAGTTTTTAAGTGTCTGCACTGTGAGTAAAGAAAACACCACCCATAAACACATTGATGGGGAATCTCTCACCTTTGCCTCCCCTACATCGATAGCGATTGAAAATCGGAGCTGGGGGGGCAGAGCGCCATCACTGTTTCTCAGGTAGTGCTGCACGCCGGGCACAGCATCCTCATCCAGGTTTATTTCACCTTTTTTGGGAAACATTGCAAGGAGCATTTCCACTTCCAGCAGCTGGAGCTCCAGGCATTCTCTCACTGTGACAGCCATCGCTGCGTCCTCCGCACACACCTGCAACCAGAGGCCTGCAGTTAAACCCCGCGGTTTAGCACACGGGCGGGCTCAGCACCACGCCGCCTACCCGAGGTAGCCGGGAGTATTTAAAGCACAGAATTTGGTTCGGTACTAATACCTGCAAGCCAGTCCCTTACGGGCGTGCTTGGGAAGAAGGGGACAGGCTCTGCTCACTTGCACCCTGTGATAAGACAATGATCAATGTATATAAACTACAGCACAGGAGGTTCCACCTCAACGTGAGGAGGAACTTCTTCATTGTGAGGGTGACAGAGCACTGGAACAGGCTGCCCAGAGAGGTTGAGTCTCCTTCTCTGGAGACTTTCAAGACCCACCTGGGTGTGCTCCTGTGCTACATTCCATAGTCCTGCTCTGGCAGGGGCGTTGGACTGGATGATCTTCGAAGGTCCCTTCCAGCCCCTAACATCCTGTGATCCACAGCAAAGCCGGGAAGGGGACTGGGAAGCGACCCCACGGCCAGCGAGCAGCGGCAGCTACAGCCGAGCCACAGCCTGTGCGCGGCCTCAGCTGGGCCGCTCGGGTTCCGACCGCCAGGGCAGAGCGCAGCCGCCACCGGAGCGGAGGGGACACGGCTCTTCGTGCCGCCGCCTTCCCACTGGGATTCTCCGAGGCGAGGAAGCGGGCAGCGGCCCACCAGCAGCCCGAGTCCCGCAGCTAGGCCACTCGGCATCAGGAGGGGGCGGGGACGGGCGAGGCCGCCTCTTCCGGGAAAGGCGCGGCGCTGTGCGGCCCGGCTCGCCCCGGGGACGCGGAGTTGGTTGTGTCCCGCCCTTCCGCGCCCCTCTTATGTTGCGCGGGGGTCTCAGAAAGGAACGGAGTACTTCACATTCCCCGCTAGACACCCCCTCGGTTCTGAATCCCTTCGGTCAGGGCGTGAGGCTGAATCTGAGGTTCCCGCCAGAGTTCAGCTCCCTCAGCGCAGCCTTTCTCGGAAGCCTGGCAGGGCAGCCCTGGGGCGGGCAGCGGGGCGGCACTGCGGGAGCTGGCAGCGGTGAGCGGTGGGCAGCCTGGGGAAGGTCGGGAGCGCAATGAGAGCGAGCCCGCTCTGAGGGCCGTTCGCTGCCCCTGAGGTACCGCAAGGACTGCCGGGTGGTAGTTGCCCTTGAGGTAGGAGGCAGCGTCTGGTGCCTCACGGAGTCCAACAGATTATTGCTGGCCGGACCAGTGAGCAGCGCAGTGCAGCGCTGCAGGAAGGGGCACAAAATGGAGACGCCACGTCTCTCCTACGCGGGCAGCTATGGCCACTGCTTGCGGTGGCAACTCCGAAGCTCCTGCGCGCCGTCAGAGAGGCTGTGCCAGAGCTGGTGTCATTGGGGCTTAGTCTGTGGCAGGGAGATCGGGTTTGCCCCTGCGGATACTCCTCCCTGGCGCTGATTCTCGTTGCAGCGTGGCCGAGTCCCGCTGCCGGCTTTGAGCGGCGGGGCTGGTCACGGCTGCCACGTAGCAGTCCGCGCCCGCCCGGCGCCCTGCCATTGGCCTTGTGCGGCCCGGGGGCTTGGCCGCACCGGCTCGGGGCGGGGAGCTCGGCGGCGGAGGCAGGTGAGCGGCTGAGGGTGAGCCCCTGTCCCGCGGGTGGGCCCGGGTGGCGGTGTTGGGTGCGCCTCGAGTCTCGTAGCCCTGCGAGGGGGCTGCGGCTGCTGGAAGCGCTGTGGCTGTCGTAGAGGCGAACGTCCAGCCCGGCGGCTGTCGGCGCCTCAGGTGCCCGGGGCGAGGTGGGGAGCGTGGTGTTGGCGTGACGGCTCCGTTGGGAGCGCCTTGCAGAGCCGCCGTCCGAGTGGAGCAGCCAGGTCACCCTGCTGGGAGCCACCCTGTAGCAGCAAGGACTTGAAGGGGGAGGACAGACTGCTGTAAACTCACTAGGTCTCGGGTGGAGCCGTGGCCGGGTGTCCAGAGTGTCAGCCTTACCGTGCAGGAACTCTGCTGTGATTGATCCCCGAGTCCTGCCGACTGAGAATTGTGGTTGTTACGAAATCAGTACATCCTCCTGGCCAAGAAGGCCGTCGGCTTTCTGGGGTGCATTAGGAAGAGTGTGTCTAGCAGGTCGAGGGAGGTTCTCCTCCCCCTCTGCTCTGCCGTCGTGAGGCCGCACCTGGACTGTTGTGTCCAGTTCTGGGCTCCCCAGTTCAAGAGAGACGGGGAACTACTGGAGAGAGTCCGATGGAGGGCCATGACAATGATAGGGGACTGAAGCATCTCTCTTGGAAGGCAGAGACCTGGGGGGTTTTAGCCTGTACAAGAGCAGACTGAGAAGGGGATCTTATCAGTGTTTATGTATATCTAAAGGGGTGGGGGTCAAGAGGATGAGTCTGGGCTCTTCTCAGTGGTGGCCAGTGATAGGACAAGGGCAACAGGTACAAACTAAAGCACAAGGAGTTCCATCTGAATATGAGGACGAACTTTGAGAGTGGTGGAGCACTGGAACAGCTGCGCAGAGAGGTTCTGGAGTCTCCTCTAGAGGTCTTCAAAACCCACCTGGATTCACTCCTATGCAACCTTCTCTAGGCAAACCTGCTTTAGCAGGGAGGGTTGGACTAGATGATCACCAGAGGTCCCTTCCAATCCTTACCATTGTGTGATTCTGTGTGATTTTTTTTTTGTGATCTGGTGAAATCTGTCCGAGCTTTGTTTTTCTAGTGCTGTACTGGGAGTGTAGAAGCTCAGGTTGGTCCCTCTCAGTCCCACCAAGGGATTTGGTATGAATTGTTTGCGCTCTCAGTGGGCTCCAAAATTAAATGAAGTGCAAAATGTAAAACTAATTATCATGACTTGACTTCTGTCACTTGCCTCTATGTTACTTTCTCCTCTAGAGATGGATTTTGAAGCCCTTAAGAAATACTCAGCACTACATCCTAAACCTGCTGGACTTACTCTCCAGTATGGCACCGCTGGATTTCGTGCCAGGGCTGAACAGCTTGACCACATCATGTTCCGCATGGGCCTGCTGGCGGTTCTCAGGTCCAGAGCTGTGGTATCTACTATTGGCATCATGGTTACTGCATCTCACAATCCTGAAGTAAGAAAACCTTTTTGTTTGAAAAGAAAGTGGATGTAATCAGTCTGGTGGAGTCAAAGCTCTTCATGGCACTAGAGATCAGATCCTGAAGGCACTTGGAGCTGCTTAAAACATGTGTTTAGCCTGCTCCCTGTAAATGTGATCTCCCACATGTTTGAAGTTACTTTTTCCCTGTACACACAAGTGTTGTTTTCCCTCACGTGGGAATGCTGTTAATGTAGGAAATCTGTAACACTGGCAAGCTGGAAGTGCCTTTGAGATGAACCTTTGAGCAAAATCTGCAAGCTTAAGAAACAAAGAGATGCAGCAATTACACATCAGGTACTTAGGCTTCTGCTGCTGTGGAACACTCCAGGTTATTACAGTCTGCCTTTATGTTACTTTAATGTCCAATAAATTTCATAGCAAAATTATAAGGAGGACAATTTGGTTACAAAATGTGCTGGTTACATTACCTTTTTGTGCATGTTGAAGGTTTAAATAAGCAGGGAGGTGGTGGAAGCCTCATCCCTGGAGGTTTTTAAGGTCAGGCTGGATGTGACTCTGGGCAGCCTAATCTAGTGGAAGGTGCCCCTGCCCATGGCAGGGGGGTTGGAACTAGATTGTCCTTGAGGTCCCTTCCAACCCTAGCAATCCTATGATTCTGTCTAAGTTGTTGCTTGCCAGAAATGCTCCACAGAAAGAATGTGATTGAGCCTTCAAAGGTTTTATTAGGTTTCCTACTTCTAGGCTTACTCTCTTCTGTTCTTACTTTTTTTATCTTCTAAGGAAGATAATGGTGTAAAGCTGGTCGATCCTCTTGGTGAAATGCTGCACCCTTCCTGGGAAGTGTATGCCACACAACTAGCAAATGCAGAGGAGGAAGAATTACAGAATATAATAACTGAGATCTGCCAAAAAGCATCGGTGAACCAGCACAAAGATGGCTCAGTTTTTATTGGCAGAGACACCAGGTAATGACAGAATACTGCAGATGTGTGCTGCTTTTGTCGAGGGGCCAACATTTTGTTTGTGGGTGCTTTTGGGTGTTTAGCTTTCCACAGGCCAATTTATGAGGGGTTTTTAATGCCTAGTCTGCTACCCATTAATTTAGCAATAAATAAAAGCTTTCCATTGCTGTTCCTGTATTATCTTCCCTGATGGTTGTGGGAACTCCCCTCGCACTGAACAGGATGGTTTTGGGTTTTGGTGGATACCTTGTGGCATCCATGTGTGTTCAGCAGGTCACTGGAGTGGTGGCTTTAAAACTTCTTGTTTGGGGGTTGCCTACAAAATAAAAAGGTATGGATTTCTTCAAATTGAATCAAAATCTACTGAGAGGAGGCTTGTAGAGCCTTTCTCCACATGTGTTTCCTTCCCAGGTCCGTACACAACTGTTCTGTGCAAAGGTTAATGTTTGTATCTGTTGTTTTCCAGGCCAAGCAGCGAGAAGCTTTCCCAGTCAGTAATAGATGGTATCTCTGTTCTAGGTGGCCAGTACCATGGTATGTTAAACCCTCATTCTAGTCTGATTTCAGGTTTTTATGGAAACAAGACTCTGTTAATGTAGAGCTAAAGCAGTAGCCCAGACACCATTTCCACTTTCCCTTGTAACAGTCTTCCTTCAGGAGCAGTTGTGTGGCTTTAATGCAAGGAGAGGAGGTGTTTCATCTTTTCATAACAGGACTTGAAAGATACTGTATAAGTTTCTTGCACTGCATTTCTCTGTTTGTTGTAGAAGAGCAAATGCTGTACAACTTCTAAAGAGGAATTAATTTGGTATGCTATTTGTGAAGATTGTGCCTTTTTATTTTCTGCTAGACTATGGTCTGGTGACAACACCACAGCTGCATTACATGGTCTGCTGTCAGAACACCCAAGGGCAGTATGGGAAAGCAACGCTGGAAGGTTATTATGAAAAACTATCCAAAGCTTTCACAGAACTGATAAAACAGGTGAATATTGGCTGTGGTCGTCTTCTTCCTCTTCATGCAAATGTACAAAATGAATACCTTCTGTTTGTTAGCCTGTCTGGGTCTGAAGTTTTGAATTCAGCATGCTTCTGGATGTAGTTTCACAAGGGTCTGAGTTACTTTATTTTATGGTCTAGTTACTATTTTACTTCAGTACATACACTGCTGCTTTCCTGTGCTGAGTGAGGTGCATTCCACTCATTCCATGGCAAGCAGGATCCTAAATGAGCATCTTGGGAGATTCAATACAAGTGATTTTAGTGCTTTAACCACTTCTTCCAGGACAGAGGGAACTACACAAAACATGCAGGGGATGAGGTGGTGTGGGCTTTTTTTTTTTTTCCTTCCTCCCATGCTTTATTTAAAAGCAATGGCCCTGTGGCTGGACATAAGCTTTTGCATTTCATAGATTAGTTGAAGTGAGAGTCTGAGTTCACTTTGCCTCTTCTTCCCCTAAGGCTCCAAACTCTGGAGAGGGTCAGAGGCACCTGAAGGTTGACTGTGCCAATGGAATAGGAGCCCTGAAACTATCAGAAATGGAGCCCTACTTTCCAAAGGAGGTGCTAATTCAGCTGTATAATGATGGAACCAAGGAGAAACTCAATCACTTATGTGGTGCAGATTTTGTGAAAGTTAACCAGAAACCTCCTAGAGGTAAGTAGTCAGTCATTTTATATCCTTCTACCCTCTCTCCAGATCTGAGAGGACAGGGTGAATCACATCATGGTGTATCACTTCTGCTTAAGCTGAGCTCCCCATTTCTTACTGGGCAAGGAGATATTAACTAGGGATGGGCATGAACACTTCTGCTTGCACAAAGGAGAGAATCATATGGCTGGGCTTGGCCCATGCCTACTTAATGTTATACTAAATTGTTTGGAGGAGTGCTCTGTCTTCAGCTGGCTTGGAGTAAATTTGACAATCTGGTCTGAAAGTTAACATGGTGGAGTCCAAAGATCAGTCAGGACTGGCTTGCTGCTGTTTACTTTCCTTCCCTTTGTGTTACCAAGAAACATTGACATTGTGGCCTGGGGTTGCAGATGCTCCTCCAGGTTCTTAAGGAAGAGGTGGAATGATTCACACCTTGGAGCCTGCAGACTGACTGACTGACTGACTGACATAAACCAATTTCCTGCAACGTACATAAGAGAAAGCAGGCCAGTTTGGATATTTGGTTATTTGAGGCTAAACTCCATTTGACAGCTGCCCCTCTGAACACCAGGGTGTGGTGGTGTTTCCCCCTTGCCATGCTGCTTGCATGCTGGAGCAATGTAGAAAAGGGAACGGCACAGCAGCAGTCCCTGCTGGGGATGGATGCTGGTGTGTCACATCTGGATCCCAGCTTTAACTGGGACTGAGAGGAAACTCCTTGGTCGTTTCCTTGCAGGGATGTGCTCTGAATAGAAAATGTGTTTTCCTCAACATTCACTGATGAGGTTTCAACCAGAGAGGTTGTGGAGTCTTCTTGTGGAGAGGGGGAATAGGGATGGAGGATGGTGATTATGAATTATGAAAATACGAGTTATGAAAATTATTGTTTATTATTATTATGAATATTCAATTAATAACTTTATATATATATTGATTCGGATGCATGATTGTAATAATATAGACCATAACTGATTTAGTATTTACAATCATACCCAATTATAATATTTACAGTCAATTTCTAATTAAGGGAACAAAAGGGTGCAGTTCCACCACTTGTCCACTAGATGGAGACTCGACAAGGCGCTTGCGGCTGCTAGCTAGGTATAGAGATATTTATAACGTTATCATGAGGCAGGTTAAGCTGGAAATATCACACGGCTACGTGCGGGCACTTTGAATAGAATGTTTCTGAATGTTGTACACATGAAAGATACATGCAGCGAGACAAATTGCCGGATCACGCGGGCTTGCTGGGTATCTGCTTCTGCCTGAGGTTGGCCCCGTTCAGGCGGTGTCTTTCTCTCTCCCTCCCGGCTCTGTGGGCGGGGGGCAAGGTTGGCTTTTTTCTCCCGTGGTGTGTGGGAAGGGCAGTTGGCTTCTTTGTCCTCCCGCGGTCTGCGGGAAGGGCAGTTGGCTTCTTTGTCCTCCCGCGGTCTGTGGGAAGACCAGTTGGCTTCTTTGTCCTCCTGCGGTCTGCGGGAAGGGCAGTTGGCTTCTTTGTCCTCCCGCGGTCTGCGGGAAGGGCAGTTGGCTTCTTTGTCCTCCCGCGGTCTGCGGGAAGGGCAGTTGGCTTCTTTGTCCTCCCGCGGTCTGTGGGAAGACCAGTTGGCTTCTTTGTCCTCCCGCGGTCTGCGGGAAGGGCAGTTGGCTTCTTTGTCCTCCCGCGGTCTGTGGGAAGACCAGTTGGCTTCTTTGTCCTCCCGCGGTCTGCGGGAAGGGCAGTTGGCTTCTTTGTCCTCCCACTGTCTGCGGGAAGGGCAGTTGGCTTCTTTGTCCTCCCGCGGTCTGCGGGAAGGGCAGTTGGCTTCTTTGTCCTCCCACTGTCTGCGGGAAGGGCAGTTGGCTTCTTTGTCCTCCCGCGGTCTGCGGGAAGGGCAGTTGGCTTCTTTGTCCTCCTGCGGTCTGCGGGGAGGGGCTGGCTCCCTGACCGAAGGATCGGCTCAGGTCTTTTCGGTGGTCGGCCCTCACGATCGAAGACAATTCCCATAGGCAGGTTTTGGTGGGGGTGTGGTGACGCGATGCTTCCCCCCCTCGGCTCGGCTCGGCTTGAGGTGAGCTGACTGCCGCTTCTCTGGGTGACTGCTTCCATTTAAATTATAATGGTACAGTCATTGCCTTGACTTCAATGGAGAGGCTAATCTTTGCTCTCTCTTCACCCTTGTGGAAATCGCGAGTGTTTCGCCCTGATACGGGCTGCGGAGCGGCCACAGGGGGCGGCTCCTTTCACTCCCGCAGACGGCGGGGGCTACGCAAGATGTGTTTCTGCTTATGGCTGCTTATGGCTACTTAATTAGCTTGCAGCAAAGCTGGACTAGCTGGCTAGGCTTAGTCCTTCCCCTTCCGGGTTACAGGTTACCCTCGGGGCTTCCCTCAGTCCCTTTTGACTGGGTCTACAGCACCTTCGGCGACAGGGTCACCCTTTGCGGGTTCCTCGAGGTGAGCTCCATGGCCTGGCTCCCATGTTCACAGAGGCTTCCAGTATGTTTGCGTGGGCAGAGACTTAACAGCGGTCGCATCGCGAGTCACATAACGAGTGAAAGCAAAGGAGAGAGCAACGTGGCACCAAATGGGGCAATGCTTATAGACACTCGAGGCTGGACTTAGCCAATGGGCACACTTGCCAACAACTTGCCTCCACCTATAGAAAGGTGAAGCTAGAATTATGCCCGTAGATGGACAGAGCATAGGCATCCCATTGAGATGGGTGCCTGCAGTTATTTATTCCCTTAGGAGACAGGCTGGTGCCTGAACCTTTTGTTCCTCCTCTCCTGAAAGGAGGGTGGAAGGGGGGGCTTCCCAGAACATGTTGGGACAAGTTAGCTGGTATCTGGGGGCACAATTCGGGGCATGTGATGCCTTCACTACAAGTCTCCTTCTCTGGAGACTTTCAACACCTGCCTGGACGCATTCCTGTGTGATCCTGCTTTGGCAGGGGAGTTGGACTAGATGATCTCCAGAGGTCCCTTCCAACTTCTAACGTTCTGTGATTCTATGATTTGGTTTCTCTGATGTGTTACTGTCTGCTCATGGCTTGGATAAGCAATGCTCTGCTGGATAAAGCATGGGCTGGGTGAACAGGCCCAACGAGTGGTGGTTAGGGGAGTTAAAATCCAGCTGGTGGCCACTCACAAGTGGTGTTCCTCAGAGTTCAGTGTTGGGACCTGTTTAATGTCTCTGTTGATGACCTTGATGAAGGCATCATTAAGTTTGCAGATGACATCAAGTTAGGTTGGAGTGCTGGTAGGGAGGCTGTACAGAGGGACTTGGATAGATTGGATGGATGGGCCAATGTTAACTTCCACGAGGCCAAATGCCAGCTCCTGCACTTGGGGCACAGCAACCCCAAGCAATGCTACAGGCTTGGAGCAGTGTGGCTGGAAAGCTGCTGGCAGAAAGGGACCTGGGGGTGATAATGGACAAGCAACTGAATAGGAGCAAGCAGTGTGCCCAGGTGGCCAAGAAAGCCAATGGCATCCTGGCTGGGATGAGAAATGCTGTGTCCAGCAGGAGCAGGGAGGGGATTGTCCCCTTGGACTCAGCTCTGGGGAGGCTACACTTTGACTATTGTGTTCAGTTTGGGGAGCTTCAGTACAAGAGAGATGTGGAGGTGCTGGAGCCAGTGCAGAGGAGGGCAAGGAAGCTGTGAAGG
This sequence comes from Indicator indicator, assembly GCF_027791375.1. NCBI lineage: Eukaryota > Metazoa > Chordata > Aves > Piciformes > Indicatoridae > Indicator > Indicator indicator. The sequence continues at coordinate 5,516,846 of NC_072011.1, read as the reverse complement.
GCCTGGAGAATAAATCTGATGGAGAGTGACTGAAGGAGCTGAGGATGGTTAGTTTGGAAAAGAGGACTTGCTCTGTACAACTACCTGAAAGGACGTTGTGGAGAGAGGCTGCTGCTGGTCTCTTCTCACAGGTCATTAGTGATAGAACAAGAGGGAATGGCCTCAAGCTGTGACTGGGTAGGTTTAAGCTGGACATTAGGAAACATTTTTTCATAGCAAGAGTGGTCAGGCATTGGAATGTGCTGCCCAGGGAGGTGGTTGAGTCCCCAAGCCTGGATGTGTTTCAAGGTGGTTTGGATGTGGTGCTTGGGGCTATGATTTAGGGGTGATCTTTGCAGAGTAGGGTTGTGGGTTGGACTTGGTGATCCTGAGGGTGTTTTCCAACCTGAATATTTCTGTGTTTCTGTTAAGCCCTAACAGCTTCCTGTTGAAAGTCCCAAATGTTGAAGTTTGCAGTCACCATTACTGCCTTACTTTAGCTTGAGGGACCTCAATGGCAGTGAGAAGTATTGTCCTGTGTCACTGCAGGCATGCAAGAGAGGGAAGAGGCAAGTTTTGAGGTATGGTTTCCTATGCTCTGAAGGACAAGGTGTCAGCAGTGTGGGCCAGTTTTCCTCTCTGCTTGTCCACTACAATGTTGTTGGGTTTTGGTTTTTTTTTTCCAAGTAGGGGTTACAGGATGCAGCATGTCCTTCAGAGCTCCCTGCTGAGGTCCTGATGGACTCTGAAGTCAGCCTAGGGAGAGGCCAGCTGCACTTACTGAGAAAATGACCCAGAGGTTCATGAGGCCAGCATCTTAAGCAAAAGCAGGATTTACTGTAAGAAAAGAGCAGTTGATTGTTGTGTGCCATTGCTGTGTCAGGTGGTGACTGCTTCCTAGCTATTCTATTGGCATTAAGCCTGGAAAATGGTTGAGGCAGGTGCTCCTTGTTCATTATAACATTTGTGGTCTAATTGGATATCAAGCAAACTAAACCTGGGGTATTTTATAGGCAGCAGATCCACTTCTATATTTTTGGGGTTTTTTTTTGTACAACTCTGAGCAGTCTTGGTGATGGCTGCATTGAAGTGGGGCCTCTTTCAGTGGTGGGGTTTATGTGCCACCTCCTGTTGTGACTTCACTTCAGTGAGGGCTTTGCTGGCCTGGGGATGCACTCTTGTCTTGTATTAGAAAAGTGTCTCCTGTGTGGCAGGAAGCAAAGGGGAGCTGCAGGTGGGAATGGAATCAAATTAAATAAGCCTGAAATATTTCCTGAAGAAAAGCATTTTTGGTGCAAGGGAAAAACAGATAATCCCCATGTGTCTTACAGGGTAAAGTGCACAGTAGTGGAAAAGAGATGACTGAGAGGGGAGCTTATCAATGCATACAAATATCTAAGGGTGAAGGTCATGAGGATGGGGCTGGGCTCTTTTTGGTGGTGGCCAGTGACAGGACAAGGGGCAGTGGGTACAAACTAGAACAGCTCATCTGGACATGAGGAAAAGCTTCTTTACTTTGAGGGTGATGGAATGCTGGAACAGGCTGCCCAGGGAGATTGTGGAGTCTTCTCCAGAGACTTTTCAAAACCTGCCTGGATGCAATCCTGGGCAACCTGATCTAGTTGAACCTGCTGTAGCAGGGGGGTTGGACTAGATGACCTCTGGGGGTCCCTTCAACCCCCACCATTCTGTGATTCTGTTACACTAAGAGTGGACCTTCCACATGCCAGGAAATGTGAGGTGGCTCTGTAGCCCTCCTCGACCCCAGCCTGATTTACCTCCTGCACCCAGTGGGCCTAATTTGAACATTTTTCTCTCTTTTTGTGCCTCTAACTTGCATCTGTAACTCTGTGTGCACTAGGGCTGGACATGAAGGCCAATGAGAGGTGCTGCTCATTTGATGGTGATGCAGATAGAATTGTTTATTACTACAAGGACACGAGTGGCCATTTTCATCTGATCGATGGAGACAAAATAGCAACTTTGATCAGTATCTTCCTTAAAGAGCTCCTTGCCAAGGTAACTCTAGCACAAAATTAATGCTGACGCTTTAGTTTGTCCCTAGCCTAGGGCTGCTGTGTCAGTTTGTATGTTTGTGGTCTCCCTACGTCTGCCTAAAGTGAACCCAGCTTCAAAAGAGATCAGTTCTGTACCACACCAGTACAGCCAAAATGTGGTTTTTCACAAGGGTGTGACTTCCACACTCCAAGTAAAAGTCTGAGTGCTGGAGCCTTTTCTGAGTAGGAGAGAACTTTGTCAATTTCAGCCTACAAAGTGCTGGTATTCCATTCTTTTTTGTGCCTTTCATTAATTTTTCATTACTTTTGGCTTCAGACCTTCCCTCAGTGTTTCTGTTGAGCTTTAGGAAAGTTGGGCACTCCATTTGCATGAGAGCTTGCTTGTGGCAAGGGGTTTGTATGTCATCATTCCAAACCCACAGTGCTACGGAGCATCCTCTCCTCTTAGGGGAACAGAGAGAAAAAGCTTTTCTTCTTTACAAATCCTCTCAGACTTGGTGTCAATGATACTAAACCTAGATGAGGTATCCTACCTTTGTTTTCTTAGAGACCAGCTCATTTCTTAAACTGTGTCAGAGAAGCTGGCCAGTGAGGAGAACTTGGGCTTGCCACCAGCCTTGGCTTGCTTTGCATTGGAAGCTTGGACTTCCCTGCTTGTGTATATGGCCTCATATCTCAGGAGGGGGCCAGGCTCTTTTTGGTGGTGTGTGGTAATAAGACAAAGAACAATGGATACAAACTTGAATATAGAAGGTTTCACCTCGACATGAGGAGAAACTTCTTTGGAGTGAGGGTGACAGAGCCCTGGAACAGGCTGCCCAGAGGGGTTGTGGAGTCTCCTTCTCTGGAGACTTTCCAACCCCACCTGGATGCATTCCTGTGTGGACTACCCTAAGTGATGCTGCTCTGGCAGGGGGTTGGACCTGATGATCTCTGGAGGTCCCTTCCAACCTCTATTGTTCTGTGTTTCTGTGATTGTCCTTCTGTTGATGCTACCTGTCTGGCTACATGCCTTTTGGACAGTAAAAAACCTTCCTTCTTGGTTTGCTCAGGTGGGAGAGAACTTTGAGATGGCAGTGGTACAAACAGCGTACGCCAATGGCAGCTCCACACGCTACCTTGAGCACACGCTGAAGGTATTCTTCTTTTTTTTAGTTCCTGCTGGTTTTCTCAAAATGTTTTCTACTGCAAATTTGTTTGCTTTTAAAATACATGCTACTGTAACATGAGTGCCAGGAGAGCTTGAACTAAGCTACAGTAAATGGGTCTTTCACCCCTGCAGTAGTGACTGAAGTCTTGGTGGTAAGGGAAAAGGATACCTTGACAGGCTGGAGAGCTGGGCCCAAGCCAACCTCATGAGGTTCAACAAGACCAAGTGCAGGGTCCTGCATCTGGGTTGAGGCAATCCCAGGCACTGATATAGGCTGGGCAGGGTCTGGCTTGAGAGTAACCCTGAGGAGAGGGACTTGGGGGTGCTGGTGGATGAGAAGCTCAACATGAGCTGTCAGTGTGCACTTGCAGCCCAGAAAGCCAACCAGAGCCTGGGCTGCAGCAAGAGAAGTGTGGCCAGCAGGTCAAGGGAGGTGATTCTCCCCCTCTGCTCAGCTCTGGTGAGACCCCACCTGGAGTACTGTGTCCAGTTCTGGAGCCTCTATTGCAAGAAAGATCTGGACATGCTGGAAGGTGTCCAGAGAAGGGCCAGAGGAATGATCAGAGGGCTGGAGCTCCTCTCCTATGGAGGCAGATTGAGAGAGTTTGGGATTGTTCAGTCTAGAGAAGGCTCCAAGAAGGCCTTCTTGTGGCTTTCCAGTATCTGAAGGGACCTACAAGAAAGCTGGTGAGGGACTTCTTAGGTTGTCAGGTACTGATAGGACTGGGGCGAATGAATCCAAGCCAGAGGAGGGTAGATTTAGATTTAGATTAGATGTTAGGAAGAAGTTCTTCCCCATGAGAGTGGTGAGACACTGGAACAGGTTGCCCAAGGAGGTGATGGAAGCCTCATCCCTGGAGGTTTTTAAGGCCAGGCTGGATGTCTCTGTGAGCAACCTGAAGTAGTGTGAGGTGTCCCTGCCCATGGCAGGGGGCTTGGAACTGGATGATCCTTGAGGTCCCTTCCAACCCTGACAATTCTGTGATTCTCTGTATGTCCTTGGGCTGCAGGTACCTGTGCACTGTGTCAAAACAGGAGTGAAACACCTGCATCACAAGGCCCAGGAGTTTGATGTTGGTGTTTACTTTGAGGCAAATGGACACGGTACAGTAAGTATGAGCATGTAATGCACCAAGATCAGCCAGTATGTGCAAAACCTTACTTGGATGAGCTGGAGAAAGCCTCTTCACTCTCTGTTTACATTTGCAAACAAACCTTTTCTCTCCTTGTTTACCCCTCCTGTCTTTATCATCAGGAGCACCAGCCCCTCCGTGTTTTAGCTGGGGATGTGAATTCATGGTAGCAAAAATTAATGATAGTTATTTGGGCTTAAATGATAAAAGTCTTCCTTGTTGCTGTACCTATCCTAGTTCATGACAAGCTCTTAACTTTTTATTGTAGGTATTATTCAGTAAAGCTGCTGAAACTAAAATAAGACAACTGGCAAAAGAGGAGGAAGATGCTGAGAAAAGAGAAGCAGCAAAGGTGCTGGAAAATATGATTGACCTTATCAATCAGGTAAAAACTGAGAGAAACAACTCATGATGTTGATAGTCATAGGGCCAGCTCTGTTTGTGAGTACCTGCTACAGCCAGGGACTGCTGGAGCAGGAAGCAGGGTGCTGTGGTTGAAAGGGCCATGAAGAAAAGGGCAGCAACACCTTTAGAAAGATGTAAATAGTTCTTCATGAGTGGATGCAGAATTCTATCTGCTTCAGTCTTCTGGCTTCAGGACCCAAAGAGGGAGTGGGATATCATGGGAACCTAGTGACAGGATGTGACTTGTTCTTGATTCAACAGCAAGTAATCTTCTCCTTGTTATTTTTCACTAATTTATATTAGTATAACAGGGGAGGGGAGGGGATGGTGGGGGTGTTCCAGTGCCCATACAGCCTGGGACTCCATGTCATAGCACAGGCATTGTGCATCTGGGGCAGTGCCAAATCATACTTCACAGGCTTAAAAGCATCCTGATCCCAGAACAAAGGTGAGTGTGGCAGTCTCCTCCTTAGGAGAGGGGAGGGCCAGTAGAGCTTTTTGGTAGAGCTCTACAAGTGTGGTGCTGTCCTTACCCCAGGGGCAGTGTGGAAAGGAGGGGAGAACAAACCACCACTCCCCAAACAAAGCAGCTGACTGACCGTAGGTTCTCAGACTGAGGCAAGTCAGCCTGGCTGCATTTCCACCCTCTTCAGCTGGAAGCTCACTGATCAAATCATGCCCTTGCTGCTTCACTGTTGATTTCTTTACTGTCTTCTCTTCGCCAGACAGTTGGTGATGCTATCTCAGACATGTTAGTTATTGAAGCAATCCTGGCCTTGAAAGGTCTGACTGTGCAACAATGGGATGCCATCTACACTGACCTTCCAAACCGCCTGCTCAAAGTTCAGGTGAGCCACAGAACACCTGCTCTCAGGTTACAGCAGGCTCTTGGGGCCCTGCTGTGAGCATCTCTTGCCTGAACAGATTCAGCTCAGCTTTATTTTAAAAATCAAACATCCCAAGAAAGGGCAGAAGGAGGCCAAACAAGCCATGAGCAGTCCAGAGGAGGGACTGGAATTTTGCTTGCACTAACTTCAAGGTATGACTTAAGTGATGAAATAACAGCCAACTATGTTAAATGGAAAACCTGGCCAAAACTGTTCACGTTTTAACTTGGAAATTCTTTCTTAGCTTTCAGATTAGAAAAAATACTATTTTTCTAAGACCCCTGCCTGCTGGGCAGCTGTATCTTTTTCTTGCTGTGCCACTTTGTGTACGTTGAATATTCAAGCTCTTACTTCTTTATCTTCTTCAACATTCAGCCAAAGAGCTTAAGCAGAACTGGCTTCTCTGTTGTAGCATTCTGCTAGACACAGCAAGGGAGCTTTGGGCTTTACACTGACCAAAGGCGAGAGTTTAAGCTTCCTGATCTACTGGGAGAAGCTGCAGCTTCAGTTCAGAGGCTGACCAAGGAGGTGTGTCAAAAGTTACCCTTTTTCCAACCCAAGCAGCTGTATCCCATCAGGACCTGGTTAACACATGCAGAACAGGGGCCAGGCAGAGATCTGAGTGATCACAGGATGTCAGGGGTTGGAAGTGACTTCTGGAGATCTTCAAGTCTCCAGAAGCAGCCAGAGCAGCACCATAGAATCTATCGCAGGTCATACAGGAATTCATCCAGATGGGTCTTGAAAGTCTCCAGAAAAGGAGACTCCACAACCCCTCTTGGAGCCTGTTCCAGTGCTCTGTGACCCTCACAGTGAAAAAGTCTCTCCTCATGTTGAGGTGGAACCTCCTGTGCTGTAGTTTGTATCCATTACCCTTTGTCATATCACAGGGCGCAAGTGAGAAGAGGCTGTGCCTTCCTGACACCCAGCCCTCAGATAATTACATTTATTAAATCCCCTCTCAATCTTCTCTTCTCCTGACTAAACAGCCCCAGGGCTCTCAGCCTCTCCTCATAAGGCAGTGCTCCAGGCCCTTAATCATCCCTGTAGCCCTCCCTTGGACTGTCTCAAGTAGATCCCCATCCCTCTTGAACTGGGGAGCCCAGAACTGGATCCCAAAGTGTTCAGCAGGAAACTTCTAAAGTGAGTTCTTCAGGCACATGAAACCCTGAAGTTCTGCCTTACCCATAACCCTTTTTGCGGCGCTCTCATCACAGGGCTCCAGCACACAGGTAAGTTGTCTGTTTGCCATGCTGCAGGTGGCAGACAGGAGGGTGATCAGCACAGCAGACGCCGAGAGGCGGGCGGTCAGCCCTGCGGGGCTGCAGGAGAAGATCGACGCACTGCTCAGGAGGCACCAGCTGGCACGAGCCTTCGTCCGCCCCTCCGGAACCGAAGACGTTGTCAGAGTATACGCCGAGGCGGACACCCAGGTCAGAGCTCCAGCAGCTTGGAGGAGAAAGGGGATTGACCATGGATCACAGGGTGGTAGGGCTTGGAAGGCACCTCTGGAGATCAAGTCCAGCCCCTGGACAGAGCAGGACTGACTCCTCCCTTCCTCCATTCCTCCCTTCCTCCCTCCCTCCCTTCCTGCCTTCCTTCCTGCCTCCCTCCTTCCCTCCCTTCCTCCCTCCCTGCCTGCCTCCCTCCCTCCCTGCCAGCATGAACCTCAGGATGAACAGAGAGTATTGGAACACTGCCTTTACACTTACTCTCATACCACATATTTCCTGTGACCTCCTCATGCTGACTTTTCATCAATTCCCCAGGAGAACACAGACGCCCTGGCCCATGAAGTAAGCCTGGCTGTTTACCACCTCGCTGGTGGAAGAGGAGCACCACCCCAGCCTATATAACAAACTTCACAACTGCAATTACAGTTCATAACTACACTTAGTTTTTTACTACTACCTTCTGCACCACTTGCTCTGTGGACACTGAGTAGGAAACATTAAACAGAACCAAGTGGAATATTATTCTGCTTACTCTTTACCTCTGTTAGCAACTTACCTCTCATGGAGATGCTCTTGCTGCTGCCAAGTTTTGACTTCAGGATGACTCACTTCACAGAACATCAGAAACATTCAGGTTGGAAAGGACCACCAGGTGCAACCCAGAACCCTACTCTACAAGGGTCACCCCTAAGCCATATTCCCAAGCACCACATCCAAACCACCTTTAAACACATCCAGGCTTGGGGACTCAACCACCTCCCTGGGCAGCACATTCCAGTGCCTGACCACTATTGCTGTGAAAATTTTTTTCTTAATGTCCATTCTAAACCTTCCCAGTTGTAGCTTGAGGCCACTCCCTCTTGTTCTATCACTAATTACTTGTGAGCAGAGACCAGCACCAGCCTCTTTCCAATGTCCTTTCAGGTAGTTGTAGAGAGCAATGTGGTCTCCAAACAGCCCCAGCTCCTTCAGTCACTATTCATAAGACACATTTTCCAGGCCCTTCCCCAGCTTTGTTGCCCTCTTCTGCACTCAGTCCAGCACCTCCCATCTCTCTTGCATTGAGGTGCGTAGGAAATCAAAGCAATTTGCAGTGATAGTATCTGTCATCACTTTTAAGAGGTGTATGAAAGAAGAACTCCTCCACTGAAGCCACCACACACTGGAACCATCACAGGACAGGACAACTCAAGCTGAAAAGGACTTGGACTTTGGGATCTCTCTTGCAACTCCCTCCCCTCCTCAGGCAAAAGACAGGACAAGCTAACAAGGAAATACCAACTCTGGGACCTCCTCCTCCCGCTGAGACAAGAGGGAAGGGACAGAGATAAGTTTGTCTTCTGTGGCTCTTACTGCTCCTAGCAGCACAAAGAGGTGGGGCCAGGAGGCTGCAATGTTTAAAACACACGAGTATCTCCTCTGCCTACTTCAGTTCAGAGTATCTACCTCTGATAAATGCATTTTTCATTGTAATCCTGTTTTGACAACTTTCACAATGGATTAAAAAAAAATAATTAAAAACCAACCAACCAACCACCCCCCCGCCAAAGCAGCAACCCAAAAATAAACTGGCAACAAACTGAAAAAATGTGCACCTTGTATTTTTTTTTTAAGGATTTTTTTTTTGTTTTTGAAGACAGAACTCAAGACAACAAAACATGTAAAGAGTAGGCACCATAATCAATATGAGCCACCAATATTTAAACTTGATTCAGGCCACATCCAGAACTCTGCTCTCTTATTTACAAGTATTTAACTTAAATACAACATGAAGTGTTTTCATTACATACAAAGTAAGAAAAGAATTACTATACAGCTGGGAAAGGTACAGTGTTTCATTTCAATAGTTACACTACACAGAAGCTGAGCCGTACCGGTTTGGTTTATGTTTTTATGATGCCTTCCAGAAAATCCTTCTCAACCATTTCTTCTATCTTTTGTCTTGCTTTGCTGGAGAAGGTCTTGAGGTTCTCCATTTTTATGTCCTTACTTGGAAAACAGTTGGGGTAAAGGACAGGGCTCCCTGAGTGTCCAACGCATCTGCTGGTCACTTTGCTGTTAAAAACTTGACTGAGGACGTTGAAGAAAGGCAAAAGCTGCTCGATGCTGCGAACAGTGTAGATGGTTAAAAGCAAGTGACCTGGTTCCCAACTTAGTGTTTTCCCTGAGCTGTCCTCCTCTGGGTTTTTCTGTAAACAGAGAGAGAGAGGAAATAATACAGAACAAACCAAGCAAAGCACAGGTGAAAATAAAAGACCAATGCCCAAGAAGTACCCTGGCACCCACCACCCTGCTGCCCTGCAGAGGTGCCCTTGGTGCAGGCCCACTGGCTATCACAGACAGCCCAGGCTGGTAAGAGGTAGTACTCCATCTGCCTAGGAAAAGGTGTGTTCTTTCCAGAGCATGCTCACACTTCATCCTACTGCCAGCTTTAGTGACAGCAAACCTCACAGGAAGTTAGAAAAGAAGCATTTTCATTTGGAAGGTAGAGTTTAGCTTTCAAGCAGAGCGAAAGCTGTGCTGTTTTTCAGTATCAGAAATGAGACAACATGGAGGCTCTGAGCAAACACCTGAGGTTGTCATCAGAGGAGAAAGGCTCAGTTACTCATTGTGTGTTATCAGAAGACTTTGGTTACACCTTCCGTTTCATGGGGGGAATTTCAAGGGAGAGTTTCAGGAACCCCACCAGTGAAGGCAGTAGTCACACACCAGCTGCTGACAGGCAGTGCCAGCACTGCTGTATCCCTGTTCCGGGCTGCATACTAAAATAGCCAAGCACCCAGCTGCTGACATGGCACTCTGCACTCATTTCCTTTCTCTTTGAGTCAAAACCTGTGTTCAAATCTAGACAACAAGGTACTGTCACCACAGAAACACCTTGTTTGGACTCTTACTGACAAAGCTTCTACCATGAAGCAGAGTTCCAGCCATGTTGGGTTTTGTTCTGTGAGGAAGGAGAAAAGCAGCACAAAGGCCACATTCAGGACAGCAACCTCCTGAACCACTTCTGACCAGCGTCTCCATCCTGGTGTCCTGGCAATACCTCTGCTGAGGCAGGGGTTCAAGAGCTCCCAGCTCCTGAAGAGCTTTGCAAGGAAAGGGAAGTGAGGGAAGAGGGCAGCAGTGGCAGCAGAACATAAGGAGAGGATTACTGACTGCACAGCCTTGGAGCAAACAGCTTTCCTTCAAGAGATGATACTTTAGCAAATACAGTTCTTGATCTTTAAATGAAGGAACTGTCTCTGGCAATCAGGAGCCTAAACAACATCCATGTCAGAAAAATACAATTAGTTTAAAATGAAATATGACTGTACTTAGTGTTTTAACCTGGTAGCTTGACTCCCAGCTACCGGAGATTGCTATCCTTGCTCTCCAAGCCTCAAGAAAAGCTAAGCTCATAAAAAAACTAGAACAAAGGGAAGACTGAATTCCAGTACAGAAAAAGAGTTGTTGATGCCTCCTGTTTTTATGAAGATACTAGATTTTAAAGCTTCTTCATGAAAACATCACACTGGATTCACAGAAGAGAGGCTTCTCAGTACAGATTGTCTGCAGTGTTTAGTATGACCCAGTGGTGAGCAGGGACCATCTCCACCATGCAGCAAGGGTCAGCATCACACAGCAGCCAGCCAAATCCCAATTCTTTGAGCAATGAAATACAACCTGTCCAAGCCATTGCCTCACAACAGTATCTGCTAAGCAAACACCACTAATTCCTCAGACACTTCAAACAACAGCTGCTTCAAACATGCCATGCAGCAAGAATTATTCATTTTATACTCATTGGTGATCTTCTTCTTAAAACTAACATTACTTTCTGGTAATCTATTTCCTCTATGGAAGAAAACAACTTAAAGATAATTTTTAAAGTTATCTTTATAGTTATTTTTATAAATAAGGGTCCTTGTGATTGTTTTACTTCAGAAAAATATCTCCATTTTCTCCTCTAACAAGACTGATCTCTCTGAAAGCTAAATGCTGCCCAAGGCCTTGAGGTGATGGTATTATGGTGAGCTTGTTTCACAACTCAAGCATCAAAGGCCACCCTCACCTGATGCTTGGCCATCTCCATTCCCTCCAAAACCACCGTCTTAAAGTCCTCCTGTTTGTCCTGTGGAAGGAAAGAGGAGAACTTTCAGACTGCATTTCATATATCAGACTCATACTTTGCCATGAAGGCTGTGTGCAGTTGCTTGGTTGGGTGCTGTGCTTCAGCTAGAAAAATCACCTGCCCCAAAGAGCCCAGAAAGGTCAGACTCTGGAGCTCACATGGCCAAGACACCATCAGACAACAGCAGCACTGCCAGCTTGTCCTGTTTATGGCCAGGAGTGCCAAAGGAGCTTTCTTAAGCATGCTTCCTTCAGACAGAGCCTGAGCAACACCTTACTACATGAATCTGAGCATTAGTTAGAGTGCCCTGAAGGAAAACTAAGATCCACTGGATCTTTTGCTCAGAACCAGTTATTTTGTAAGAGAAACCTGCAGCTGTATGCAACACTACTCTCTTCTGCACTAAGAAGCAGTGACCTGGAAGTCAATATTCATCACCATACCCCTAGCTATAGCTCACAGGGTGCATCTGCTGCCATGACTAGGGGGTTCCAGAAATTCCAGCGAGTTTTCTGTCTTCTTGAAGTGTCCTGTGGGGAAGTCCTGACTCGGGGCCTCTGCCTCAATGTGCAGTACTTACCAGCAGGTTTATTTTGTCCATTGTATGTACTTTATAATTCATGCAGAGAGATTATCTGGAGTGTGACAACTCTCTATCAGGTACAGTGCACTGAACATCAGAGGCTATGCCTGACTAGCAGTCAGTTAAAACTGATTGTTCCTGTATGTGTGCAAGAAGAGAAATTTAGCCTCATCTTCATGGTGCAAAAACCAATAAAATGAAGACTGCAGATGTGCTTCACGTACTTGTTTTACCCCCTATAGCAAGCTGCTAATGTCACAGCCCTGACAATGCCATCTATTTGGAGGGAAAATCAAGAAGGAAACTGCAAAGCTCTCCCCCACATGCTTTCCAGCTTCCTTCCTGTTTTCCTGGCCCACCCCAGCAACCTTTCCCAGTGAAGCGCCTGCCTGGAGTGGTTCTGACCACACAGCAAGAGCAGCAAAGTACTTAACAGCAAATTCCTCACTTTGCAGCAGCAGAGGGCAGCTCCCTGGGACAGGGCTTGGTCAGCTTCCATCAGCTTCATCAACAGATCAGGCCACCCCACCCAAACCAGGGTTTTAATATACCTCAAGAAGCAGCATAGCTCCAAATGTCTCCTCCCACTCTACAAAACAGAACTGTTTTTACTGCTCTTTGCCTTCTGAACTGCTTCAGGGAAGAAACCAAACCCTCCCTGGCTCTGCAGAGTCTCAAAACTCCTGGTTCTGTTGGTTTTAGGGATGTAAGAGTTTTCTAAACAGTGAAATGTGATCATTATTAACAACAAATGCTTTTGTACTTCAAAAGGCTGTCAGTTAGAATCTACATGTAGCTGGCTATCTAAAAGTGATTGTATGTTAAAATGTATTAGACACTGAAACACATTTTACTTTTCACTCAAATGATACAAAGAATACTGTTAATTGGAAACTCCAAAATCACTGACCATAGCTGGGGTTGGATGTTGGCTTTTGTTATTTTTTTTTTTTTAAGTGGCTTTGTTTCGTTGTTGCTTTGGCTTTGCTTGGCTGATTCTGCTGTGTGTTTGGGTTGGATTTTTTTTGGTTGACCTTTTGGTTTGGTTGGTTTTTGCTTCTGGTGGTTTTTGGTTTATTTGTTTGGTTTGGGGTTTTGCCTTTTTTTAATTTAATGTTTTGGGGGGGGATTATTGTTTTGCTGTTTGTTGTGTCAGGTTTTATTTGCCTTTTGTTTTGATTGGTTGGGTTGGTTTTTTTTCCCCCTGTTTTTTCTCCTTTTTTTTCCTGTTTTGTTTGTTTTAGTTTTTTGCTTGTTTGGTTTTGTTTTGGGGGGTTTGTGGTTTGGTTTTTTTTTTTTTCTTTTGGTTGTTTGGGTTTTTGTTGTTGTTGGTTTTGGTTAGTTTGGGGATATTTTGTTTACAGTTTGAGGTGGTTTTTTGCATTATTTTCCTACCTGTGATTTGTGCCTGATGCAGACCTGTCATTACTCCAGTGAGAAACTCCCACTCCAGATAAACTCCTCTCCTTGTTAAAAAACAAACCCCAGATCAACTCCTTGCCATTCCTCATTGTTAAAAAAAACAACCCACAACCAAACATACAAGTATTCACAACTGAACAATGCTGTTCTGTACATGAAAAGCTTCCAATGCAAAGCAAAGCTGGAAGGCAGTGAGGTACCTTGGCTTTTTTCCTCAGCAGCTTTGCTAGCCGCACCACGTATGGTTTGAATTCCCTCTGGTGTGTCCCCTGCCTTCGGACTTCCAAGCCTGAATCATCTGATGCCTCTGGAATAAAAGCCCAACGATACCTGTGGTGAGAGAAGACAAGCAGACATTAGCCTTAAGGAACATTCAGGCTTTTCTGCCACATCTGTACATCAGTGGGTGAGGAAATTTATTTCAGGATCAAAGAAAAAGTGGGAGTGGGGAAATCATAGAATTGTTAGGGTTGGAAGAGACCTCAAGGATCATCAAGTTCCAACCCCCTTGCCATGGGCAGGGACACCTCACACTACACTGGCCCAGAGCCACATGCAGCCTGACCTTAAAAACATGCATGGATGAGGCTTCCACCACCTCCCTGGGCAACCTGTTCCAGTGTCTCACCACCCTCATGGGGAAGAACTTCTTCCTAACACCTGACCTAAATCTCCCCTCCTCTAGCTTGGATCCATACCCCCTAGTCCTATCATTACCCAACACCCTAAAAAGTCCCTCCCCAGCTTTCCTGTAGGCCCCCTTCAGATACTGGAAAGCCACAATAAGGTCTCCTCAGAGCCTTTTCTTCTTCGACAGAACAGCCTCAACTCTCTCAGTCTGTCTCCATAGCAGAGAAGCTCCAGCCCTCTGATCATCCTGGTGGCCCTTCTCTGGACATGTTCCAGCAAATCCAGATCTTTCTTGTAACAGGAGCTCCAGAACTGGACACAGTACTGCAGGTGGGGTCTCACCAGAGTGGAGCAGAGGGGGAGAATTACCTCTCTCAGCCTGCTGGCCACACTTCTCCTGATGCAGCCCAGGATACAATTGGCTTTTTGGGCTGCCAAGTGCACACTGGTGTGCAAACCAACTCCTACAAAAAACATCAGTCTTTGACAGGAAAAATAGGAAAGGGACATTCTGACAAGCAGGTGGTAACATGGACAAATTATAAGGATGCCAAGAGCAAGATAAGGCAGAGAATCAGGAGGATCCGTATCTTCACTGTGTGCCACAGAACTGAAAGCAATCTGGAATTAAACACCATGCAAGTCACTTAAAACTTTTTGCTGCCCATTTGCAGCTTTTACTGTAACACACAAAATGTCATCAATATTGATAACCATATTGATAACAAAGCCTCATTTATTTAACCTACTCATAGACCAATGTGATCAAGTGGACCACTCCATACACCTAACCTTGCTGTGCTGCAAGGAATGACTACTTGCATCATAAACTATAGAGGATATCAAAGTTTCTGTAGTTTCTGTCCTCAAAACTTCAATCCAAGCCTTCATGAGAGCACCTCATGTGATTCAGCACGACTACTATCTTTCCAGAAATGCACAGTAATGGAACTAAAGAAAACTATGTTGCCTGATAATGGGAATAAGGACAGATTGGAGAATTATGAACAGGAATTATGAATCATTGATTCATAGGATGGTAGGGATTGAAAGGGACCTCTGGAGATTGAGTCCAACCCCCCCTGAAAAAGCAAGGCCACCTAGGGCACATCACCCAGGTATGCGTTCAGAATGTTCTTGATTGTCTCTAAAGAAGACTCCACAAGCTCTCCAGGCAGAAGCACTGTATCCAGTTTTGGGCTCCCCAGTTCAAGAGAGACAGGGACCTGCTGGAGAGAATCCAGCAAGGATGATTGAGCATCTCCCCTGTGAAGAGAGACTGAGAAACCTGGGGCCATTTAATATTGAGAAGACTGAGTGGGGATCTGACCAATGTCTATCAATATCTTAGGGGTGTGTCAAGTGGAGGGGGCCAGGCTCTTTTCAGTGGTGCACAGTAATAAGGAACAAAGGATGCAAACTTGAACACAGAAGATTTCACCTCAACATGAGGAGAAACTTCTTTCCAGTGAGGGTGACAGAGGACTGGAACAGGCTGCCCAGCGAGGCTGTGGAGTCTCCTTCTCTGGAGACTTTCCAACCCCACCTGGATGTATTCCTGTGCAGACTGTAATAGGTGATCCTGCTTTGGGAGGGGAGTTGGACTCGATGATCTCTTGAGGTCCCTTCCAACCTCTAAAATTCTCTCATATGGACACTACTGACCAAGAAAAACCTAGGGGGTTCCCTTCAGAAGCAGTTTTGATGCAACATCTTCTAGACAGATCACGCAGGAGCAACCTGAGTCATGCTGAGACCACGCAGAGCTGTCTGATCTCATGCATTAGTCACAGACGTGTGGGTGTATTTTGAGATCTCAGACCTTACTGCAACTGAATACTTTAAAGTACTTCAATAAATCACTATTATTGATCAGCTCACAAGTGTGGGAAATCTCTTGCTGTAGGCTAAATCAAACCAGCCTGAACTCATTTGGTGCATCGTCTCGGTTATACTTGGGGCCACTCTGAATTAGAAGCCTTGGGTGAGGGCTAGAAAAGGCAGGGGAACAGGGAAACAGAGAGTTTTATACACAAGGATTTTATCAAGAGACATGGACAAGCATTCAAAAACTTCAATGAGAGTGTCATCTTCTACTCACATCTGAAACTGAGGCAAGTTTTCAGATGGCAAAGCTAGGGCCAAGTCCAGAAATTTGCAAGCAGACAAGTACAGGTTCAACCACCTCTGGCTGTTGTAGGACGTGGAGAAACCATTGCCGCCTGTGTAGGTTGTCTCCAGACCAGCAACAGATGGGCCAGAAGTTCTAAAATAAATTATAGCAGGCAGGTGAGTCACAACAACCTTGTACCACTATGGAAAGATCACCTCCTTGACTTGCCCTTACAAACAAACATCTAATTACCAACTTCATCCTGAACTCGTAAATCAAACCAGAACATTGCAAGTCTGCACTGCGGGTGGATTTTGCATCTTGATATATATGACAAAGTCATATAAACAAGCAAGTCATGCTGTATCTCATTCTCATCAGTTTGAAATTGCCAGGCATGCCCATTTTAGTTTATTTAAAAGAAAAATTCTTCAAAAGAACAAAGATAATCTAGGGGGAAAAAAGCTGAAGGACAAGACTTGGGCAAGTATCTCCTGTTCTCTTGAGAAATCTGCCTCCACTGCCAGCATTGGCTGAAACTGGATCATACTGTGCAGAAGGTAGATGGGACAGAAAGGGACAATAAAACAAGAAGAATTATCTCCTTCATCTTTATGACTTTCTAATGCTAGAAGAAACCATTATTTTTATTTAGGGCAAAAAAAGACCCTGCATCAATATTAGTGTAAATAAGTGTATGATACAGAACAGCTATGAAGTCATGCCACATATATTTTAATTGCAGAAGCAGTGTCATTTTAGCCAGGAAACCACTGCAAGAACTAGCACACTTGTCTTCTGCAATTTACTTAGTGGTTCATGAGCAATCTGACAGTGGGATTTGTTTTTCTTTTGCCTTGAACAGTATGTCCCTAGTACTGCAGTCTGACTGAACTACCCTTTACTTGTCCTTCTCATTTGAGCTTGATCATTCTTTACAAGAAAAATTATTTTAAACAATGACTCAAATGCCTATCAGCATGCCAAAAGATTGTTATCAAGTTAAAATAAGTGTGAAGTACTTAGGTTTACCTGGAAATGTCTTCATCAGCAGTGAGCTCCTGTTCCATCAGTAAAAACACTTGTACCTGAAGATCAAATGCCACATTTTAATACCACTTTTTATGGACTGTGACTCAAGAAAATGCTGTAGGGAAGTAACAAGCCTTAGAAGAACTCTTTGGAGCTTTATTTCCATTCCTGGATGACAACTGGTACCATAAAGCTCTTTCTCTCTCTCATATATAGCCTGATAGCACAAGGGTCATAAGCAACTGGCTGTGATATAGCCAGGAAAGTTCTCAGAAACTGGTCCCCTGCACTACTTAGAGAGGATGACCTACAGGAAATAAGAATCACATAATGCAGCAGTCAAGCTCAGGTGCTAAATCCCAGAAGCAACACAGTTCTGGAACTCCTTTCAGTGCACAGGACTGTGGTAACTTGTGTACAGGCCAGGGGACGCCAGTGGAATCAGAGGGCCACACCAAGTAGAATGGGCTTCCTATTTTTGTTATTGACAGCCTCAACATTAAATGCATCCATTGCTATGACAATGCATTTATATAATCATAGAATTGTTAGGTTTGGAAGGGACCTCAAGGATCATCCAGGGCAGGGACACCTCACACTAGATCAGGTTGCTCAGAGCCACATCCAGCCTTGCCTTAAAAACTTCCAGGGATGAGGCTTCCACCACCTCCCTGGGCAACCTGTTCCAGTGTCTCACCACCCTCATGGGGAAGAACTTCTTACTAACATCCAGTCTGAATCTTCCCATTTCTAGTTTTGCATTTGATGTTTAAGGTATTTTATACAGCTTTTCTCCTTTTATTGCTTACATTTGTGGCCAGGTTAGGTGCCTACAGATACCAAAACATTAAAACACAGCTGTGATTCTGATATGCTATCTGTTAGTCAGTCCCTTGGGAACTCCTCAGCTAACAGGTTAAACAAACCACAGGACACACCACCCACTCCCACTGCCAAAGCTGAAAGCCAAAGGAACCTGTCAAACAGTCAGCATTGTAGACTCCACAGGTAATAGCTCTGCAAAAATGTTTATCCTGTCTTGTGATGCAGAGTGAAACAAGAGAAAAAGAAAGAAGAATAAAAAGAAAACAAAAGAGAAAGAAGAAAGCTCAGTGGAGTCTTGTATATATCTAGTTACATAGGTTCAGCCACAAGGTGAGCTGAATGAGCATCAACTGCAAATACAGTATGGATTCTGACTCCTTTATGTGGCTTCTCACCCTCATAGCTGGAGGAAGAAGGCTGAATGACCAGCAAAGTAAGAAGCAGGCAACACTGAGCAGAGCAAGAGTGGGAATGGTGGCGAGGGTACATACACACACAGAGGCATAAATTGAAGGGGGAGTCAGCAGGGAACAACGAGGACAGGAGACATCTGACCAGCTTAAACAGTGTAAGCAAGCAGCTAGCACATTTGGTTGGAAAAACCAGACATCAGGACTATCAAGATCAGCCAGCTTTCAGCTTGTATCTGTTGTACATTCCCATGCACAGTATCTAGAAGAGGTTTTGTTAACAATGGTGAAGAAGGAATGAATTTGTATCTCAAATTTGTACTCCTCTTCCAAATCATGAATGCTAACTGCAACTCACCAGTTCAGTGATCATGGTTGGCCAGAGTGAGGTAAGGTGCTGTGGAGACATTCTTAAAAGCAATACTCTGAAAAACAGGAACACTTGGGAATGAAGGGTGGGCACCTGTGGCAAACGGAGACTTTCTACCAGCCTTTCTGAAACAAAAATCCAAGAAGATTTCCTCAGTTCAGAGTAATTCCAACTTGCATTTCCTCCTTCCCTTATTCACTCTCATTTTTATTTTTTTTTTACAGTATTCACCACGTTACTGCTTCAGCAACCAACAAAAGTGAGAAACCTCAAAACAGTGCAGTTGCCTATTTGCATTAAAGTTCTCCACACAAATGCAGGAACACATCTGAGAGTTTTGCTCATCTTATGCCATGTTTCACTCCTTACAAGAGGAGGAGTTGACAGATTCCAAACAATACCATAACAGCCTGAACCACAAGGATATATTCTTAAAAGGCTGCATCATCATAGCACATGGGCTATTACTCAGGAATTATATGCTCTTATTTAACCACAGCCACCACTCAGCATTCAACACAGAAACCTTCCAAGCCAAACCAACACATGCACTTCACCATTCAGACCAGTAAAACCATCTTGAACATAGTAAACCCAGGTACTAAGGTGACTGGGGGAAAAAAAAAAAAAAAAAGAGTCAATAAATAAATCCTGGAACAAATGAAACAAGAAAGATGATGGAGTTGTCTTTTCATATGGAGGAAGAGACCAAAGTGTCCACCTTGGTGGAACTAAGAGACAATACATCTAAGAAACTATTCATGTAACTCTTTGTTTATCTTAGAATAAAACTAAGCAGTTGCCATTCCCAACCACTTAAATGTAAAAGGTCACTGGAGAAGACATTCTTCAGTGATAAATAGGACAGATAAAGAGAATAGCAGGAAAGAAAAAGAGAAGTCAAGAATGCAAAACTTCTTTGAGGCCAGCCTCTCTATTTACCCCTAGATGGAAGACATTTATACTCAGAATGTTCATGGCAAAAAGCACACTGCAGGTACCCAAGGACATTGATCAGGTATAAAATGACAGATCAGTGAACTTATTTGGATAGAAGTCAAATGGAAATCACAAAGTCTGTCTAGTTTGTAACCGTTTAAGGCTGAAAACATTCTAATCAAAATCTGTAGAAACTTTGCATCCAGACATAGAAATGATGCCACATGTCAATATTCCAGGGGGAAAATTTACTTCCTCAACTAACATCACAGAATCACACAGTCTCACAGTATATCAGAGGTTGGAAGGGACCTCAAGAGATCACCAGGTCCAACCCCTCTGCCAGGGTAGGATCACTTAGGATAAGTCTGCACAGGAATGCATCCAGGTGGGGTTGGAAAGTCTCCAGAGAAGGAGACTCCACAACCTCTCTGGGCAGCCTGTTCCAGGGCTCTGTCACCCTCACTCCAGAGAAGTTTCTCCTCATGTTGAGCTGAAATATTCTGTGTTCAAGTTTGAAGCCATTGTTCCTTATCCTATCACTGTGAACCACCCAAAAGAGCTTGGCCCCCTCCACTTGACACCCACCCCTCACATATTGATAGACATTGATCAGATCCCCTCTCAGTCTTCTCTTCTCCAGACTAAACAGCTCCAGGGCTCTCAGTCTCTCTTCACAGGGGAGATGCTCAAGTCCCCTAAGCATCCTCGTGGCTCTCTCTTGGACTCTCTCCAGCAGGTCTCTGTCTCTCTTGAACTGGGGAGCCCAAAACTGGACACAGGATTGCAGCTGTGGTCTCAGCAGGGCAGAGTAGAGAGGTAGAACTTCCCTAGCCCTGCTGGACACCTTTCTTGATACATCCCAGGATCCCATTGGCTCTCCTGGCCACAAGAGCACATTGTTGTTCCAACACCAGAGTTGTGAATTTCACTAAGTGTCACATTTTTACTGACCTTGTATGTCTGGAAGGTATTTCTGGTATTGGTCTATCTCACTACTAAAAATTGCAAAAGCCAGCCTCTTGAGGAGCATGGCACGCTGCTCCAGCTCCACATCTCGATTAGCAAACAGATTGAGGGAACTGCTCTGAGCCACAGCCACTCGAGCTGAAAGAGAAAATACACAGTGCACAGACAAGCTTCAACATTTCCCTTCTGGTTCACTTTAGGGCACAAATAACTCCTGCTTTCGCTGCATTAATGTATCACAGTATATCAAAGGCTGGAAGGGACCTCAAGAGATCATCAGGTCCAACCCCCCTGCCAGAGCAGGAGCATTTAGGGTAGTCCACACAGGAATGCATCCAGGTGGGGTTGGAAAGTCTCCAGAGAAGGAGACTCCACAACCTCTCTGGGCAGCCTGTTCCAGGGCTCTGCCACTCTCACTGTAGAGAAGTTTCACCTCATGCTGAGGTGAAATCTTCTATGTTCAAGTTTGAACCCATTGTTCCTTGCCTTATTACTTCAAAGGCAGGTGTTGATGCATGTTCTGCAATGTGCATTTTTAACCAAGGGGTTTTAAAAATACATATTGCAAGAAAACTTCTACATATACATAGTATGCATGGGCTTGGGGGCTTTTCAGAGAGAGTTCAGCCATTATTTTTTTAGAACATAGCTTGTAGGTACAGATTTCCTGAAGTTTGGAATGTGCAAAAAGAGATTTTCCTCAAGCAGAGCTAATATCAGATCTTAAAAAAACCCAACCAACACAAAAAAAACCCTCAGCCAAACAAAAAACCCAAACCCCTGCCCCCAAAACAAACACCAAAAAACACCAAACCCAAACAAAACCTCCAAAACCAACCCAAAAAAACCACCAAAATGAACAAAAAACCTCAAAGTAAAAACCCACCAAAACCACAAAAAACCCCAAACCAAAACCCAACAAAACCCACCCCCACCTGCTCTGCTTAAGGAATTTTGCCATCCAGGCAAATTTTACTGTGTGCCAGGATAGTTTCCAATTCTCTGACTTCAAGTTATCTTATTTATGTATCTCCACAAACAAGTAATTGAAGAAAAACTGAAAAGCAAACAGATTGGAATAAATGCTGAACTAAGGTTTTCTTCCAAGACATCTATTTTCCCCCTTCTTAATATTTTCCTTGGTGAAACCCCACTATTAGGTCATTAAATACTTACTCATCAAATCTCTGAATGTGGTTTTGTCATGTGTCATCAAGTTATCCATAATAGCTCTCCAACTAAAAGAGGAAGATTGTTCACAAATCAGAAAAGCAACACAGAAGTAGGAATTTATAGGAATATTTACAGAGGTTTTTAATTCAGGCTAAAGTTTTCAATTCAAGCTCTCTGGTTTTACTTGGTGCAATTTGATCTGAAACTGTATTTCACAAACACCCTTCTCAAAGAAAATAAAGGATGCCATAGGGATGGACCTTGACAGACTAGAGAGGTGGGCCACTGTGAATCTCAGTATGTTCCACGGGACCAAGTGCAAGGCCCTGCACCTGAGTGGGAACAATCTCAAACATGGGCACAGGTTGGGCAGTTGGTGGATGGAGAGCAGCCCTGTAGAGGAAGCTGCATCACATGAAGTGTGGCCAGCAGGCTGATGGAAGTGATTCTGCTGCTCTAGTAAGACTCCCACCTGAAGTACTGTGTCCAGCTCTGGCCCCCCCCAGCATGTAAGACAAACATGAATCTGCTGGAGCAGGTGCAGAGAAAGGCCACAAAGAGGATCAGGGGACTGCAAAAGCTTCCCTGTTAAGAAAGACTGAGAGACTTGGGGTCTGCAGTGATAGGATGAGGGGCTATGGGTTTAAGTTGGAGAAGAGTAGATTTAGATTGGATGTTAGGAAGAAGTTCTCTACAAAGAGGGTGGTTGAGCACTGGAACAGATTCCCCAGAGAGCTGGTTGAGGCCCCATCCCTAGAGATATTCAAGGTGAGACTCGACAAGGCTCTGGGAGACCTAATCTAGTTGAGGATGTCCCTGCTCACTGCAGGGAGGTTGGACTAGATGACCTTTAGAGGTCACTTCCAACCCATGTGATTCTATGATTCTGTGTTCAGCCTGGAGAAGAGAAGGCTCTGAGAAGACCTTATAGCATCCCTCCAGTACGTACAGAGAGCCCACTGGAAAGCTGGGGAGTGACTGTTCACAAGGACATGTAGTGATAGGATGAGTTTTAAACTGAGTGTAAACTTAGGTAAGATATAAAGGAAAAGATGCTTTACTGTGAGGGTGGTGAGACACTGAAACAGGCTGCCCAGAGAAGCTGTGGATGCTTCATCCTTAGAAGTGTTCAAGGGCAGGCTGCACCGGGCTTTGAGCAGTCTGGTCTAGTGGGAGGTGTCCCTGCCCATGGTAGGAGGTTGGAATTACTAAATGGTGCTCCAACCCAAATTATTCTATGATTTTACAAAATGTTAACCACATTTTCCTCTTTGAAAAAAAAAAATAAAAGAAAGAAAACCTTGAAACAGGAAAAAAAAAAAAACCAAGACTTGTGCACAGCAATGCACCTTAGGTAAGCAAGTTTCACATCTCACATGGTAATCTAAACCAGAGAACAGGCCTTTATTTCTCTCAACAAAGACCTCTTTGGAAATTCTGGTCCACATTATACATACTCTTGTGCAGTGGTATACATAAGGTTTGGAACAGCCATCAATATAAGCAGGGGGAAAAAAAAGAAATAGGTCTTACTGGTTAACACAGGAAGCATCCATCTGGAAGAAACTGGAATCCATAAAGAGGTCAAATGCTTCCTTCTTCCATGCTCTCCTTGTATACTGATACCCACTCAGACTGCTTAACAGCTGGACACAGGCTCGATAGCTGGATGCATTGTGAGCACTAAACAACAAATAGAGCCAACACAAAACGATTTTGAATTGCTGCTTTATAGAGAGTTTGATAGACATCTAATCCTTAGCATGCCTATTTCAACTTAAGTGTCAGCCACCAAATTTCAACTGGCTGTAGAGATCTACATCAGTTCAATAAGCTGTAAAGATACCTGTGATTACGGAGGTAGGGAACAACGTAGTGCATGATATTTACAAGCAAAGGAATAACCCTCTCTTTTTCATCACTGTAGAAAACCATGTCCAAGAGGTGAGCCAAAACCTGTAGAAGGAGAGTAAGATAGTTTATCCTGCACTCTTAAATTGCTTTTTATCTATTAAGTGTTTTTTTTTTCCACAACGTGCTTTACTGAACGTTCAAGTTTATGACGGCAGTCATCAAATGGGCTACACAAAATCCAGAGTATAAAGATATAAGCAAAGGTAAAACCACACAACCATAAGCTCCTGGACAAAGTATTCTACAGAATAAGCTATTCACAAAACCAAATAAAATTCAAAGATTAACTGTGATTATCAGCAGTAAACAACACACAAAGTTTATCACCAAACAAGTTTCCTATATTGCACATCTCAAAGGCCATACTTTATACCTCATCTTTATAACTGGGTCAGTAACAATATATATTGTTAAATGAAAGGACCCAGTGTTCCTCATTAGATCTCTTTCCCCAGCCTTCCAGTACAAAGCTTTTCACAATTTAAACACTTTCTGTAAGACAGTATTTATTACATCTGAGGAGATACTTACCTCAGAAAGTAAGGTCAATGCATGGACACTATAAACAGATGGAGTTATGTTTGAAGTTCCAGCTGGTACAACTATATCTAAAGAAGTTATAATGATGGCTTGGGTGTTGGGGGGGGGGGGGGGGGGGGGGTTATATATAATATATTTGTAGTATATATATATATAATATGTTTTTATTTTATATTTTATATTTTTTGGGGGGGGGGGGGGGTGGTTTTTTTTTTTTTTTTTGGGGTTTTTTTTTTTTTTTTTTTTTTGTTTGAATTGTATGAGGTGAATGGTGGTAGGTTTTATGAGGGTTTGTATGTGTGGAGGTTGTGATATTTGATGGGTTTTTTAAAGTAAGATTGAAATTAATTGAGAGTGTTGGATAGAATTTAATGTGAAAATTATAATAGATTTATTGGGTGTTATAATGGTGATAATAATAAAGAAATATGTAGGGAATTGTATAGGGGTTTGTAGTTTAATTATTTATTTATGGGGGTTGGTGGATTGTATTGTTAAGAAAAGGGAGGATAGAGGAGTGTTGTTGGGGTGTTTTTTTTTTTTTAATGTGTTTTATTTATAAGATTATGATGGAGTTGGGAATGTATTAATGTTGAGTTTAGGTTAAGTGTGGAGAATAATGTGAAGGGAATTTTGTTAATATTGAAATTGTATGAATATTGAGGGGGGTTAGATTTTTTTTTTTTAATTTATTATGGTTTTTTTTTTTTTAAAATTATTTGAGGGTTTTTATGGGGGAAGTTGGGGGGGAAATTTTTGAGGGGTATAGTTGTTTTTAGAGATTTGATATGAGGGAAGTTGGTATGTGTTTGTTAGATATTTTTGTTGAGGGGGTTATGGGTTATGTGTGATGTGTTGTATTTGTTTGGTTGGTTGTATAGTTATTGATGGATTAGAAGGTTGGTGTGTAAGTGATGGAGTGGTAAGAATTGATGTTGGGGATGGTGGGATTTTGTTATTTAGGAATGGGGTGAATGGTGGAAATGGATTTAGGATGTTATTTGGGTTTAAAAGAAAATTGTTTTAGTTTTGAGAATGGAGGGTGGTTGGGATTGTTTGGAGTGGTATTGTATGTTATTTTGGATGAATGTTTGTTATGTGGATATTTGGTGAGATGGAGGATAAGAAGTAATGGATTTTAAGAATTAAGGAATGTTAAGGATAAAAAATAGATGAAGATGAGGAATGTGATGATTTTGGATAATAAAAAGTTAAATTAATTAATATAGGATTATAAAATGGGAGTGGTTTGGAAAGAATTAATTGAATTGTTTGAAGAAAAAATATATAATGTTGTTATATGGATGAAATTGTGGTTGTTTTGTTTTAGGAGGTATAGAAGGTTTGTGTTTATATGTTTTATTTATTGTTATTGGTAATGTGAAGGTTAGTAGGAAATGAAAGAGGGATAGAATAAGAGTTAGGGGAGGGTGGGGTGTTAATTGGTGAGTGGAAAAGGTTAGGTATATATTTATGTAATAGTTGGGAGGTAAGATTGAGAAGTGAGGAGGTGGAGAATGAGGGGGGGGGATGTTGGTTAGATGGTTGTTATAGGTTTTTTTTTTTTATTATTAATTTATTTTTTTAGTTGTGTGGTGGGGAGGAGATATTGTATGGTGGATTTTGGGGTTTTTGATTATTTGAGGTTGTTTGGGTATGATATTGTAGGGGGGTGGTTTGAGAATGAGGAGTTAGGTAATTGTGGGTTTTTATGGAGAATGTGGAGGGGTGGGGTGGTGATGTGATGTTTGTGGGTATTGTTAGGGGGGTAGTGTAGTGTATATTTTGGTAGGGTTGTTATGGGGTTGTGTTTTTTTGGAATTTGGATTGTATTGATTGTTTGTGGGGGGTTGGTAAGAGTTGTGATAGGTGAATTAAGAAAGGATTTGATGTGATAAGTATGATATATGTTGGATAGGTGTGGTGAGGTTTGGAAGAATTTTTGAATATTAGAGGGGATAGGTGAATGGAGAATATAAAGATATTGTTTTGGGGGTAGAGATGGTTAAGAAGGTAAAATGGGGGGAATGGAAAGGAAAGTGATTGTATAATTGGTTTGTAAGGATGAAGAGGAAGGATAAATAAAGGATTGTGGGTGTTTATGGTTGTTTGAAAAGAGGGGGAGAGGGGAATTTTGTGGAAAGGGTTAGGTTATGTTTTTTGATGTGGAATTGGGGTGGGAGTTATAGAATATTTTGAGGGATGAGTTATTTGAAGAGAGTGGAGTATTTGAGTATGTGAAAATTTTATGTTGGGTTGGTGGGGTGGTTGTTTAAATTTTGGATTAAGTTAGTGGGTTTGTAGTTTGATAGATAGATGTTGGTTAGGGGTGGGGTGGAGTGATGTTATGGTTTTGGTTGTGGGATTAATTGAAGGGTTTTTAGTTTGTGTGTATAAAATATTTAGATGATGGTGAGAGAATAGATGTTGTTGGTGTTGTTGTGGGGTTTATAGTTTATAGATGGGTGGGATATATAAGTATTGGGTGATGTGGGGTTTGTATGTGTGGTTTATAGGTAAATTGTGTTTGGGGAAGTGAGGGTTGTAATTAAGGTGGTTGAGGGGTTATTTATATGGGAGAAATGATGAGTATTTAGATAGTTGAAGTTTGTTGTGTTGGTATTGTTTTATGATTGAGAGATGTGGGAATGAAGTGAGATATTGGAAGGGGATTTGTGGGTTGATTATGGATATATTAAAGGGGTGGGGGATGGTTGTGGTGGATATGATTGATGGTTTTATTTGTGATTATTTTGGTAGAGTTTATGTATAGGGGATGAATGGTTGGTATTGTGGTTATATATTGGTTTGATATGTTGATTGTTGGGAGGGGGTTGGAAGAGTTGATGAATGAATTAAAAAAGAGATGATGATGATAAGATTAGTGTTATGGAAATTAAAGGATTAAGATAAGGGGTGTGGATGATTGAAGAGTAGTAAGAAAGATTAAGTGGATGGGAATAGTAAAGATTGTTGTTAAGGGGAAGTTATGAATTGAGATTGAGAGAGGAAAGTGGGGTTTAATGGGAAAGATGAAGGATAGGATAAGGGGTTTATAAGAGAGGATAAGGAGATGTAAAAGGATGGTAGTATGAGGGTGGTGAGAAAGTAAGGAAGAGGAGAATAGTTATAAAAATAGAAAGATGAAGGAAGATGTATTGAGAGAATTAAAAAGTGATGGGATGAAAGAAGAGTAAGAGAATGATGAAGGGAAGAAGGTGGGAGAATTAAGGGTATATGGTAGAATGTGGAGGTAATTATTAGTTTGAATTTGATAAGATAGATTGAGGAGGAATATATAGGGGTGATAGAATTGATTAGAAGGAGAGATTAGATGTGTGATGGAGGGAGATGGTGTAAGTTTGGGGTTGATTGTTGGTATTTAGTGTTAATATTTTGGTTGAAAGGGGGGGGAGTGTAAGTATAGTGTAAATTAAGGTAGATGTGGGTATGTATAGAGTGGGTAGATGAAGTGGTGTTTTTGTGTTTGGATGGGAATGAGGTGAGGTGGTATGTTGGTTTGGGTTGGAGGAGGTAAGTGGTTTATGTGTTTTTAGATTGATGATTAATGGTATTTGTGGGGAGTGTTTTTGTGTTTTTTTTGAGGGTTATTTTGGGTATGGAGGAGGAGATAGGGATTATTTTAGGTATGAGTGATGGTGTTTTAATGGTAATGTGTGGATTTGGAATGGTGTATTGTGATGGTGGTGTGAGTGGGGGATAAATAGAAAGGGAAGATAGGGAGGGAGATAGGATTTTTAATTATTTTGATTGAGTAAGGTGAAGTTAGAGTATAAGAGAAAATTATATTATAAAGTGAAAATTTTTTTATATGGGGGGTATTTGGTTATTATGGTGAGGGGGGAATGTTTTAATTGGTGGTGAGTTGTTTGAAAATTGAAAATTAAAAAAAATTATGTGATAATTGGGATAATATATTTATATGAATGGGGGGGGGTTTTGAGAATTTGGGTTAAATATTTAGAGAGGGATGAAGGGAATGAGAGGAAAAGATAGTTTGTTTGGGAGATGGGGTGGGGGTTGAGAAGGGAGTGTATGGGTAAGAGGGAGGGGAGTGATAGGATAATAATATTTAGTAGAATAGGGTATAAATAAAAGATGTGTTGGGGTTAGGTGTTTGAAAGAAGATAGGAGAGTTTAGTTTATAAAGGGGAGAGATGGAGAGAATTGAAGGATTGATGAAGATGGAGAAGGGTGGAGAGAATATGAGAGGGAAATCGCTTTCGGGGGTGCACTTAAGGGTCACAGTGGCTGCTGGGCGCATCGTGATTGATGGTGAATGTAAAGCCCGAGCCCGGCGGGTCACTCTTGGTCGATGGCACCCCAGGATGCCATTGGTCCTCTTGGCCACAAGGACACATTGCTGTCCCCAGATGCTAATGACTTGAGGAGGTAAGACTTCCCTCCAAAAGTTCATCCATCTATTAGGCACTGTGAATAATTTCACACTGTAGTGCTCATCCTTCTGAATGAAGTAGCCATATCATCAGTGTTCTAAGCATCAATTCTGTCTCCACAGTCTTCATACCTTGTCCTTTGCTATGGCTGGAGGCTGCTTCAGAACTTCCTTCACTGTTTGTATAACAGTCTCTGTTCTCATCACACTGATAGAGCGAACCAGCTCGACCAGTAGAAGTTGCTCTTCACCTGCTGCAGGAATAACCTAAAAGAATCAAAAACTTGTCACAGATTCTCACCAGAGACAATTTCTACACCAAAATTAAGGCACCTGACTCCATGGGATTGAAATGTTAGCAACTAACAGTTCATTAGGGGTTTGGAAGCACTTATTCTTTTCCTGATGAATTCAGGAACATTATTCCATTCTGAAATGAATTGGTAGCTCCCTGACAGCAGAGCTGCTAATTAACAATGTAATATAAATATTCTCCATATTTCACACAATGTGTTTTGTTCAGTGGAGTATCTGCTGCTGCTTTACTGCTTCAGCATCCCTTAAAGCTTTTCCCACTGTTTGAAGTGACCACTGCAGTGTAAACATACCTTGGTTCTAGAAGTATTTTTATTTTGCCTCCTTTCATTCCACACAAACGCGATGGCAGCCATGAAGTGAACACCGTGGTTCATTGAGATTGGACCCAAGAGTTCCAGAATCTGCTGCCTCAAATTCTGAAATGTGGAAGCAGGATACATACACCTTTAGGTAAGCACCCTAGAATTATGTTCACAACAGTTAGCAATAAAGCCATACTTGGATGGTAACTACCACTAACTACTGCAAAAATGGAAGAATGCACTCAGAGGGTTTATTAAGCTTTACTCTGCATCTGGTACCCTTCAATCATTTTCTTCATTGAGAAAGAAAGATAAGGAAGATAAAATACACTTGTTAAATTTACAAATGGTAATGAAGTGGAAGCAACTGATAGAGAGTTACAGAACTAAAAAATGATCTGACTAAGTCAAAAAAATCATCCTGAAAAAAAAGATAAGCTTGATCTTTGCATACAAAGAGAGGAATAAACAGCTCCAGTGATTCAGAATAAGAGCTAATTAAATAACAGTCCTGCAGAAAGAAAAATCTTGGGATTATAGTGGATAATAAAGTCACTATGATGACTTTGCAAGAAGAGGAAGAGAGCATTCATAAATAGCAAAACCTCATGCAATACATTAAACATGCCTTATGAGGGAAGGCTGAGAGACCTGGGGCTTTTTATTTTGGAGAAGACAGAGGGAAGGTAATAAATATACATAAATATCTGAGGGCTAGGTGTCAAGAAGGAAGGGACAGCTTCTTCTCACTTGTGCCCTGTGATAGGACAAGGGGCAACGGATGTAAACTGCAGCACAGGAAGTTCCACCTCAACATGAGGAAGAATTTCTTTACTGTAAGGGTCATGGAGCTGGAACAGGCTCCCCAGAGAGGTTGTGGAGTCTCCTCTGGAGACTTTCAAGCCATGTCTGGATGCATTCCTGGGTGACCTGTGCTAGATCCCACTCTGGCAGGGGGGTTTGACATCCAGAGGCCTCTTCCAACCCCTCACATCCTCGGAAATATCTCCTCTGAAAGAAGACATCATATATCATGTCCAGTTTTGATCACCTTACTTCATGAACGTGCCACAAACTGACAGACCTCAAGCTATGAAAAGAAAGATTAGTGCTATGGAACATGACCTACAAAGGGCAGAAATGGGCTTGTATATAGACAGGATTAAAACATTTAAGTGGAGATACAACAGCTACCAAATGTGTACAAGTTAATTAGGAAGAAACGGAAGATGATGTTCGTGTGTGCCACAAATAGTGATGGACTTGCTCTGGAGCAAGTGAGATAAAATTAGGAAATAGGAATGGTGGACAAATCCTAAAAGGAAAGAATCTGCTACACCAGGAGACTGAAATATTCACTGTTGAACTCATAATAACATGGTTTCTTAAGCATGTCAGAAGTCATTCAGGCACATTTGGGTCAGCAAATGTATTTCTTAAGCAGTCTTCTTCACCTATTTTCTAAGACAGGAAGATTTCAAAGAAAGATGTACTTTCTATTCTACCTGTTCTCTGAAAGCCATTTTTCCCTTGGTCAGAGATATTTCAGTAGGAGTTGCCTGAGTTTGCAGAACTGCTGTAAATGACTCTGGAGTTCCACTGCACATTTCATGCACTTGCCAACAGCAATTGTGCTTGAGCTTGAAAACCTTGTTTATAGTTCAGACAGAAAATTCTGTAGGGTTCGAGAGTTTTGTGTTTTTAACGACATCCATGAACTCCAAAAGCATTACCCAAAAGGAATGAGGTGAAAAAGTAAACTAAGCTATCCTGATACTGCACTGGACAAGCTGAATTCAAACTGGATGTTTTCATATGCAGGAGAGGTTGAATGTTCTTTTGAATACTACAAACCTGAGCGAATTAAAGAAAACCTGGAACAGGTTGCCCAGGGAGGTGGTTGGGGCTCCATCCCTGAAGATATTCAAGGTGAGGCTCAACAGGGCTCTGGGTAACCTGATCTAGTTGAGGATGCCCCTGCTGACTGCTGAGGGGGTTGGACTGAATGAGTTTTGGAGGTCCCTTCCAACCCAGACCATTTTTGATTCTATACACAAAAGAGATTTAATCTTTAACCAGAGTACAAAAGCTCATTCTTTTTTCACAGACCCCTTTCCTTTCAGGAAACCCTTGGGCAGCACAGATAAGACCATGGATGTTGTCTGTGCAAAGACACTGGAGTCTTAGCTGAGCTATTTTTAATTCCTTCAATCTGAATGACAAAGGTTGAAAAGGATGCAATGCAGCATCATCACAAACAGTATCTGACAGAATTCAAATTACCTGGGGAAGTCTTATTTTAAAACATTAAAAATTTAAGTTATAATTTCCTATTTGGCAGTTTAAAGTACAGGGAAGTCTGAACTGATTCCAGTAAGAGGGCTAGACAGTGTTTTCATTATAATTCTATTTGATCCCTTCTCAGGTTCTGTTCTTTAGGCTTACCAACTCACTGTCTGTGACATTTCCCCATGCCCAGTGGCACCACTGTAGGGGAACTGAATACAAAAGAAACTAGTTCACAAATGTCAGAGTGCTAGATGTTTTAAGAGGAGAGTTCTTGTTTGTTGAGATTTTACACTAAGATTTTCTATCTTTTGAGGCATAAGAGGGTGACTTGAATACTTCCAGGATGTATTTCAGTTTCTTTATAGACAGCAAAGAGGTGAGACGTTGTCTTGAATTAATACACTCAAGTTTGAAAGCAAATTCAATACTCAGTTATAAAAGCTGTTTGTGGGATGGAGGAATAGATGAGGACAAAGGTATTACAACCCAATTTATATTTAAGGGAATGGAGATGGATTTAGTTTGACAAAGGTTTTAATGAATAACTTCAGCAATATATCCCTGATATTCTGACCTTTGTTGATCCAAGATTAATAGTGGTAATGGATGCAGCAGCAGCAGTAGCTGTTTTCTCTGAAGAATCTGCAAGGTGAAGGATGCTCCACAGCAAAGTTACAGAAGACATGATCATATGCAAGATAGACAGGATCCCATTCCGTGCTTCAATCAAGTGCTTCTGATCTACATTAACCAAAAGCTAGTGGGTTTGAAGGAGAGAGAGTGGGAAGAGCATTAAATATCCATGTAAAATGCATAAGTAACATAGTATAGAGACTGAACAAACACGGAAGCTCTCCACCTTAGCTTTTGCAAAATAGTTTTTCAAGAATTCTTGTAGTATGCACAGATTCTGAGTCTATTAAAAAAAAAAAACAGTTAAAGAATCTTTTAACTCAGCTGCACAACATCAAATGTATTCTGAAATGTGAGGCCTCATGTCTACAGGTATCAATTTTGTATCATCTGCCTGTATCTTTGCAAAACACTTATTTCAGTACTTTAAGTGTAACTAATAATCTAGGCAAAAGCATTTACTTGTACGGAGAATAAACACTTTTCAGCTACTTTTAAATGAATGGAAAGCAAAGGGGCATAAGAAAACAAATAACAACAACAAACAAAACAAAAACCAACCAACACACAAAAAAAGAAAACAACAAAAAACCCTAAACAAAAAACCCACCAACAAACAAAACACCAAAAAAGAGAACCCCATGCCCCTGCTTACTGCAGAGGGGGTTGGACTACATGACCTTTGGAGGTCCCTTTCAACCCAGACCATTCCATGATTCTATGAAAGCCCTTGAGTGCAGAGAGAGCAGGATAAACATTTTCTTGCAGAACCTGGGCCAAATTATTAACTCTGCTCAGAATCACATCTAAAATTACTGCTTCCCTGAAAAGACAAATTGAGACTATATGGAAGGAGCAGAAAGAGAATGTTTTGACATATTGTGAGATGAACACAGTCCAAGAGAAAGCAAAAGGATAAGTAGTCTGGAGAGGTTCATGAAACAAAGACGGCTCCAGAAAGTAGCATTTTAGAGGTCTGGAAATGAAGGAATCCCTACTTCAGTTATTTCAGGGTAACAAATACCCCACCCAAAACCCAACCCAAAACATGTAATCCTATTGTCTTAGAGGTATAATTAGTAGAAAATTGTTTTTCTGTTGGGGATGTGAATATTAATAATAAACCCCCCCATACTTATAGCTAAGACAACGTATTTTGTGTTTTTGCCACTCATATCTTCTTATCTGCTAACAAAATCCCAGTCCTTAATTGGGCATGTACTGTGTAGGAAGCTCTCAGACACCCAGCTAAGTTTACCTGATGATACTGCGTAGATGGATCCAGGAGGCAGTAATGAATTATTGTTGTGATCCCTTCTAATAAAGTAAGAATCATATCTGGAGGGGTGACTGATGCCATCCAGAGAGGCCTACAATAAGAAATTGAATTTTTCAAATGAGTTCATCTGGTTGTAAAGTAACTCAACACAATCAAATCTGCTTAAAGAGGTTATACACCCCTACATACACATACCTATTATCAGATAATCCTGTTTCATATTTATACTGCTGAATTAAATTATCCAAGTTCCTGCAGAGCTGAAGAGTCACTGACACAACCACCCTTTGAAGAACTTTTCCCATGTAAGGCAACGTAGAAGTGATAAGGCCAATCCACTGGGGATGCATTTTACAGGCACAGTGCTGGTGTAAAGCTCGTATCACTGCGCAGAGAAACATCCCTTGGCAGGTTATGGGCTGGGAATGTAAGTACTGAAGAGAAGTCATGGGCTGCTGGGGACCAATGTGCTCCAGGTCTGTGATGACAAAGTCAAAGCCCGTTTCGTTTTCCTCGGGCACAGTCATGACGCTGTGCTCCAGCACAATCAGCCGCTGCAGCACTTTTAAGAGCTGTGACTGCAAAGTGCTACCATTGTCAAATTCGTCTTCAGAAAAATTGATGAGGCTGTCCTCAGAGAAGCCTTCTTCTACAGCCACTATGTTCTTCCCAGACATCTTTTCGCTGTGCCACTTCTGTGCACTGAAGATGGAAGACAGCAGACAATGCAGGATCACCTTCTGAACCTTGCACTTGGACAACATGTCCGAAATGAAACTAGGAAAGCCCTTTGCAGAGCTTTCTATGACTTTTGCCAGCTCAGCAAAGAGAAGTGTCAGAATTTCTATGCTCATCATTTGCATGTTACGGTTTCCTATGAGATCTTGTGAGGTGACTTTAACGTGGGTCGGGTAGTGGCTCCTCATGTAGTACAAACACAAGGAGATAAGGATTTCTATGTACATAGAGCTCCGGAAGTTATGGTTAGAATCAACTGGGATATGGCTGTAGAAATCCTTGCCCATAACAGATATTCGATGCCTGGCTAGAAGATTCTGGAGCAGGGAAAGCTGAGGAGTGTATGCGTTGTTGACACTGGTAGTGGAGATCGCGCTGACAAAAGCTGAGGGATTTGTTTTCAGGATTGCTTTAATTGCAGAAAAAGCATACAATGTCCTGGAAGAGTCATAGAGCTGGAGATAAAGCAGCACGTGTTGATACAAGGGATGGATATTGAAGTTGGGAGATTTCCGCATTCCTGGAGACCCCACATCACTTTCTATCTCTGAAATCTCTCCTTCTCCACAACTGTACCAGTTTTCTAGATCAAGGCCATCACTAAAGAAGACGTTTGTTTGTTTAAGCTTTTCTGTTTGAGCTTTCTTCTTCTCTTCATCTTTCTTTTTTGCTATTTTCACCTTAGGTTTTGCACCTGGTTGCTTGCCAGCCTCTTTAACAATGGTTTCTTTTTCTGACAGCTTCTCCGGTGGCTTTCCTTTAAAGCTGAACTGAATGCTGCTGTGGCTTCGCTTTCTGGACTTTGACTCGGTGGAAGCAAGAGTGAAATCAGAGAGGGACTGCTGGCTCTCTGCAATACAGGGTGAAGAGTTATTTCGTGAAATTTCATCTCTTAAGCTCTCAAGGCCAGTCTCAGTTGAGGCTGACAGCAGTTGGGAGCTGTCACTAAGCAAACTGCTCTGGCTACTTTGAATAGTTTGATCTTCACTGTTTGTCACCTCTGCACAGCTATCTAAAGGACTCAATTTACACGAAGTATCCTCAGAGTGCAGATTATGCTTAACTGGTTCAGTCTCTTCTCCAAGACTGCTTACAACTTTGCATATAAGATCTGTAACTACTTGTTGCACGATTTCATCAGGTGAGTCTTCTCTCAGAGTCTGAGAGCTATCCTGGGCACTCATGCTTTCTGTTTCCACTTCGCAACTGATGTTGTCTCCAGTAGATGACTGAGAACAACCGGAGTCAGAACTCTGCAGTATTTCAACTTGATGGTCAGGAAGGTCAAAATCAGAGACAACCATAGGTATGGTCTCACTGCTGGTACTTAACAAGGAAAGCCTGTCACTCAGAGGGTTGACAGTCAGGCTGAAGTTCTCCATTTCATCCACAGCAAGCTGTTTTTCATTGCTTTCTTTAGGTATAATAAGTTGTCCTTGGCTTACAGGCACATGGGAAAACGCTGGAAGAAAAAAAAATAAATCATACACATAGTACTTTGTTCTTCAGAGTAAGAATTTAAACTACTACTGAGAGTTCAAACTATAAAGGCATGGCAAATAGTGTCTTTCTGCCTCACAGCAGAAAATAATGGTAATAGGAAATGACACACATTCACATAACCAAAAGCAAGATTACTTTAGCAGGAGACCTTAGCAAGCCAACAAAACTCTCCCATAAAACCTTAGGAAGTCTTATCTGCTTCTATTTTCACAAAAAATTGTTAGCACATTACTAAAACTACACAATACAAGCAAACACCTTCAGATCTTCTCAGCATGTTATCAGCCAGTCCAGCATCAGTGGTCCTAGCTCATAAGAGTGTTTCATTTCTTGGTTAAGCTTCTAACTATAAAGTTCTACTTATATTCAGGAAGGCACAACAAAATGCTCTGTATTATAATACTTGCACAGCAACTTAATTTGAGAACAATAGAACTTCAATGACAGTTGGGACACTCAAACTAGAATTACAAAAAACAAGCATGAATGCACAGTAGCTACTCCACAGCTTTGTTTTGTTGAGTCACCCTCAAAAATTTGTACTTTTTTTTAATGTTCCAAGCAAATAACAAATAAAGATATTAAATAAGGAACTTCCTACAGTCTTATTGTGTACATACCATCAGAACAGCTAAACTTCTGCATAAAGTGCTTTTCATTTTCTTCTTCAGGGTGATAGGGAGATTTAGTCCAGTAACATTCAGCCTGCACTCGCTGAACAGAAACACGTTGAGTTTTTGGATGGAGAAGTAGCAGGAGCAAAGGTTCAAGAACCCTTGCAATATCATGCCTCTGAAGCACTTGGTTTAACCAGGCTTGGCCTACTGACCATGTAGAACCATCCAAGCTATTAAGGCTGTCCAGCATGATAAACAGAGACCTAGAACAGAAAGACGAATTAACCTAGCACAAACTCTATACTACTCACAGAATAAACCCATTTTGATCTGATATATGGTCAATTTTAACACATCCTTTCATATTCCAGTATTTTCTCCACATAAAATTGTATTTTCTTTGGATTCTAAACTTTCCAGCCTGAAGTTTTTATATTTCATTCTAGCCTAATGAAGAAAGGGCCACAAAGAACTAGTAATAAAGTCAGTTAAGTCAGCTGCTCTAACAGTAGCACTTATATGGTGAGTCCAAATATTCACACAGCTACTGGCATAACAAGCTTTGGTTGCCTACTAGGTGCTAGTGTAGCACAGAAAGGTAACATTTTAAAAGCCAGTTCACACAGATGCATAGGAAAGAAAAGATAATTTATTGAAAGATCTTTTGTTCAGGAATGAAGAGAAATATAGTCAACAATTCAGCACTTCTGACTGTCACTTTCTTAACACTTTTAGCCTTTAGAATCCTATCCAGAAGTGGGGAGAAACAATATACACATTGGCCTCTGAATTTTACTGACTGTTTTACTACCTCCAGTAGTACATGATCATAAGATCTTTGCCTTATGCACAGAATTTATCACCACTTACTGCCACTCATTGCAGATCATGCCAAAGAAATATGAACCTTTTTCCTTGCTTCCTACAGCTAAGTATACGTTAGTAAAATTTAGATCAGCACTCTCCACAATATTTTTGCTAGCTGAGTCTTGAAGACAAGGCTAGTTCAGAGTCTGGATCATTTGTTTTTATTTTCTTTTTAAAAAGGTAGTCTGATAGCAGAATGCAAACCAGAAATCCTCTGCTGCTTGCCATAGATGACATCTTATCCAACAAGCCACACAGATTAAACAAAAAGACTTTCACATCTTAGTGCTTTTTGTTTTAGCTTTACTGTTATTTCCATTCTTATATAACTGACTTCTGAGTTGATCTCTGTCTCCTGCTTTTGTTTCTACCAAATCACAGCAAGAACTCAGATACTCTGTTCAATGTACACAAATATTTTAACCACAATGATGTCAAGGAATCATGTGGCCATTCTTGTCCTGCCCTTTACAGCTACCAGAAAAACGGACAGCTTACACTCTATAGCATCGCAAAACCAACTTTGTCTAACATGAACTTATTTCTTGTCCCCCCTCCCTGGCTCCCACACTTACACTGTAGTTCTATATACACTCTACGCTACCAGTGTAATGTAGTCAAAAATTTTAAATGAAAATTATTTCGACTGAACAATGCTTGCAGTCACCAACCTGTCAAAGGTGCGGCTGAAGGAAGAAGATTTGTTAATATGAAGGTCACGGGTGAGGTGCCACAGCACTGCAAACTTTGCATGAGCTTCCATTCTTACTTTCTGTGAACCAAGTTATAAAAGTTAGTTCTATCAGAATACAACAGCCTCTGATAAGAACTGGGGGGAAACAAAAGAGCTATATAGCAGTTTAAAAGATATAATGCATATATTAAAGTTAACTTTTCTGACTCTGTGTTCAAATCCTATTTTCTAAGAAGGAAACAGTAGCAGGCAACAAGTGGTATCCGTGACAAACTTAGTGGCATTAAAGGATTCTTTCCTATCTTGATCTTAGCTGCCTTAGTTTCATAGTTTGGCTTGAAAATCTTTTACATGCTTAATGTCATAGCTTGAACAATGCTTATTTCATTCTTGCAAGTTGCACAGCTCTGCTCTCAGTTGATTTATCTACATGTTTCAAGGCACTCGAAAAGATCATGAAGAAAAAGCAGGAAGATACAGGTAAGCTTTTCAGTATGAAAATTCAGGCATACAGAGGCAGAAAGAAGCAGAGAAAAGAGAAACTTGTAGAGATACAATGATGGGATTAAACACAGTATCTACAGAAATAAGGGAATGAAAATAAGTTGGCTAAACAGAGACAAGTATTTTGTAGCTAGATAGATAAAAGTCTATCACTACCATGCCAAATTCAGCTCTGTAACTTGTATTTGGACAAAGAGGGACATGCTTACTGCCCAAAGGACTTCTAATGACTAGTTGTGAAATGCAGAACACTTCATAGTGACAATGGTATTGAAGTAACAATTTTAATTCCTCTCTGTCTTTACTGTAGCTGATTCAAGGCAAAAAGTTATTCCAGCTAGGCTGTAAACAACAGCAAAGGCCATACTATGATAAAATACATGGGTGTGTGTATTAAAACAGCCTTACCCAAGAGACAAGGAAGATGCTAAGCAGTTGTAGGGGTGACAAAGCAAGCAGAGCAACCAGGGTGATTATACTGAATATTAAAATAACTTCCAAACACAATCAGGGCTTAAAGTAAATTACTAGATGATAAGCAGAGACAAAAGGGTGAAGGTTTTCACTTGCTGGTTCTTAAAGCATATATTTACATGGAATGAACAGTAGGTATAGATACTTCCAATCAACCTGAGAACTGTTAATACCACTGTGACAATCTGGCATACTTCCAGATTTCACTTACAGCATGCAGCATTTAAGAGGCTTTGTAACAGTTAATACAAGCAGTATCTGCCACAAGAATGAAAATTTTAAGTAAAAGCTAAAAAAGCCAGAAAAATCACAGAAAGGACACAAGACAGATCACATCAGACAAACAGAAAACAACCAAACCAAACAAAACCACCAAACAAAAAACCAAACCAAGAGAAAAAGCAGCATCCAGGAAAGCAAAGCATGCATCACCTGTATTTAGTCTGCTTCTCACAGGAGAAAAACAAAACAAAACAACAAAAAGGCAGACACAACACTCCTACAAAGAACATTACTCCTAGGAAGTACTAATTTACTAATACCTGCTGAATAAAGAACAAAAATATCAACCCTCAAATACATACACATGACTCCCTTGCATGTAAGGCCATACACATGTAAGGCCCTTGCAACCCATGCTGGGCAGATGTAAGCAATTACTGTTTTCACAGGAAGGTTGGCAGAAATGAGTGAGTGCCACATGCACAGTCACAGCAGTTCCCAAATCAGCCTAATAAATGAAACTATAAATCCTCAGCAGTTTTATAAATATACCAAGCTGTGAACTGCAGTGAGTGACAGATTGGCTCACATTCACTTGTGCTGACATGGTTACTCCCCTGGTAGAAAGGCAAGAAGAAAACTGCTTCTGAAGTCACACAACCATGAGTTGCCAGAGTATGTAAGCAAGTAATTCTCTATCTTTCATTCTGTTGGGGTTGTGAAAACAGTTTGTATATCTAAAATGTAAAGAATTATAAAGGCCTCAACTCTTCTTTCTGTAGAAGAAAGGAAGCACAAAGTCTAGATGCTGTATTAGGACAAATTATTAGAGAAAATGCAGGAATCAGATTAAATAGGAGGGAGCACACTAGAGAACCGAACTACAGTTGGTTAAAGAGTGTGCTTAAATTTGTTGGAGCTCTACAGGACAAGAAGAGTGGTTAGGAGAACTAAAATGGAGCCTAGAAAAAAATGTATAAACACATTTCATATGTTTGTGAAGCATGAAGACATCATGAAAGCTACAGACATAAGGTTAAGGTTCCCTGTGAGTGGGAATACAGAAAAGAGGGTGGCAGTGTCAGAGGGTGGACAAATCTGATGTCCTGCATGCAAGTAGAAGAGTATTTTTAATGTCTGAAACAGTCAGTGTAAGACAATGTTTTTTTCAGTACTGAAGTTAGTTGTGCTCTCCCCTGAGACACCAGATCCATTTTCTTTCAGTAAATACATGAACACTTGCCTTGTCTCTGTGAGTCAACTGCTGACTAATAACATCTTCACAAATGCTAGAGGATGGAACGAGGTTGTGCAGCTGGTAGAAGAGCTCCACACTCTTCTGATGATGCTGAGGAGTTCCATCACCCAACTGGTCCCAAAGCGTTAAAGCTATGTGCTTTGTACATGAAAATAGAAGTTGCAAGAAACACAAGTCAATGAGCTATCACACCTTGTTTTGCTTTAGACTACTTCACTTCTATGCAGTGATGGGAAACATGACATCTGATGACACAAGATGATCAATAGGCAACTTACAAAACTGTCCTTTTTGTTCATGTGAACACAAGGAACTGTCTGAAATGCTGCAATAGCTTGCTACATAAAACAAAAAAAAAATAATCCTGTTTGGAGCCAGAACTCACAGGCACCTCCAAAAATGAATTTTCATTAAAATACAATTAACTACTTAATAGACCTTGCTGCTGATTGTCTTTCGTAAATGATTTCTTACACAAATTACACAAATGCAGAGATTGTGGCTTGCCAGAGTCCTGCATTATGTACATCTCAGTTTCACACCTTTGCTAATGATCCTCTTCAATCAAGTTGTACTTACATTTTTTAAATGCTCATTCAAACCAGGATTTTCACCCAAACAGTCAGTAAGGCAAGCCCACTGGGAAAACTTACTGTGTATTTTCCTTTAGAGTCTAACACAGATTAAAAGTGTTCTCAAAACACACAGAAAAAAAAAAAAAGTGGTTTATCATAACAAGGACAGTAAAGTGGCCAGGACTGTCAGCCTTCACCAGCCAGGAAAAGAAGTCTAGAGAAAACAGCAATGAGATACTGTGTTGTACCTTGAAGAAATCTGTCTTTTCAGCCATGTATCTCAGATTGCCTTGAGTAAGAGGAGGTCTGATGACCACAGCAACTCTTCCCTGGCTAGGGCTAAGAGGCTGAGCAGTTTCCACACTGTTCACATTCTCTCCAGTGACGAGAGCAACAGATTGAGTCAATCCAACCAAGTCCATCACAAGGGAAATAGTGACACCCTGAACACTGAAATTGCTTGATTGCTTGCAAGCATTCATTAAAGTCTGTAGCCACAGAGGAGGTTGCACTTGTTCACAGTCTGAAATAAAGATCACAGATGATATAGTCATTTAACAGTTTAAAATAATGATGAATTTCTACTCTTAGATCCCATAAGCACATGCACAACTGTCCTTTGTATTTCAACATGCCTGTTATATGGGTTTTGGAAAATATATGCAGGAGAGAGATACTTTTGAGATATCTCTCCATCACTTCAAGTATTTAGTAAGCAAAAAATAAGTGGCTAAATTTGAACATGGGAGAGAAAAATCAAATTTTATGGAAATGCATCCACATGATTTCATGTTTTGTACAAAAGTTGACTTTCAGTAGCTTGCTTCATTCACTTTTCCTCTTCCAGGAGATTCTTGACCAGCAATCAAGTTTTAACACTGTAGTTTGTAGTGTGAAATAATTATGTAGTACCTTCAACATTACATGCATTAATTAAAATGCTGTATTGTTGTTACAGTTTGAAGGGGAAACTTTAGCCTAGTCCCTGACTGCAAAAACTGAAAGTAAAATAAAATTACCATTGGATGCAAAAGGAAAATAATGGTAAGGTCTGTATAACTCATTGGATTGCTGATGGGATATAGAGTAGTGGCATAAACAGTTCTTTCTCTTCTTGTTCTGTTGCTTCTGTTTGCAACTTTCCTCTCTCTCTCTCCTATGGCCTTGCCATAGGAGTTTTGACTACTGTGTGAGGCAATGGGATGGAGGGAGGGAGTGAGGGAGGAACTAAACAGGTCCCCTGGATAAATCCAGGGGGGGTCTGAGAAGTTTTCTGTGTTGTTTATAAATTGCACATATATTGTATATTTTGTACACATTCATTGCAATTCATATTTCTAGATTTCAGTTTGCTTGTAAATAAAGCTTCATTGGCTTCCTGAGCTGGTCTGGCAATTTTATTTTGGGGGTAATTTTCTCCAAATTAGTTGTGGGTTAATTACAACCTACCACAGCATATTATAACCTTAAAATACTATATTATATGGATATTACCTACAGAATTATTTATAGACATTCTCCTGGCAACACTTCAGCAAAAGTATCTTGTGAAAAGTGATGTTCTGGGTGGCAGAAATTTGATCTGATTCCACCACACTCTGCTTTCACTGCAGGCAGTTGTTTTCCCTTTCTCACTATTCCCTCACTCGAAACCATACAGTGTCCTGATAATGCAAGTGAAGCTCACAGTCAACTCTCCAAGTGACTCATGCACCCTTTTATCACAGAAGTACTGAAGGAATTTTCCATAAAAGTTCAGGAGGGCTATTCATTGTGTTCCTACTATAGGCAAATGCTTCTAGAATCAGACAGAAGTGAAAAAATGTTATTTAATAGGCACAAATGTAGCTTCTACTTAGAAACAGAAGGACTAGGCAATTTCTAATTTATACCCACAGTAGTTACTTCTGCTGTGTAAACTGGAGCCTAAACATACCTACCAATCCCATATAACATTCTAGAGTTTACAGATGTAAACTTCATTCTGAGCTTGACTCAGTTCCTTTTTAAATTTCTTCAGTTAATATTAGCACAGATTTATCTGAGAAATGAAGCATACAGCAAAATTTAAGCACAATTATGCTCTATCAATATCAGATTAATCTGGCTCCTTCAAATAAACAGACTGATGACTCTCACTGTTAATTAAAGGCAATCAGGTCACACCATTAATGTAACCCATCCTAAATTTGGAACATGCTTTTGAACTCCAGAATAAATCCAGCCTCTTCAGCAGCAGAAAAACAAAGAAGAAAAGGCTGGCATGTGAATTACAGTGATTAGAGTCATAGAATGGTCTGGGTTGGAAGGGACTTCCAAAGGTCATCCAGTCCAACCCCCTCTGCAGTCAGCAGGGACATCCTCAACTAGATCAGGCTGCCCAGAGCCCTTTCAAGCCCCACTTTGAATATCTCCAGGGATGAGGCCTCAATCACCTTCCTGGGCAACCTGTTCCAGTGTTTCACTACCCTCATAGTAAAGAAGTTGTTCCTAATATCCAATCC
This sequence comes from Indicator indicator, assembly GCF_027791375.1. Lineage (NCBI taxonomy): Eukaryota > Metazoa > Chordata > Aves > Piciformes > Indicatoridae > Indicator > Indicator indicator. Next base: position 5,473,595 of record NC_072011.1, on the reverse strand, counting down.
AAATCTGCCCTTCTCTAGTTTGAAGCCATTGCCCCTCGTCCTGTCACTGCAGGCTTTTGTAACCAGCCTCTCTCCATCCTTCTTGTAGACCATCTTCAGGTACTGGAAGTCTTCCTCCCATTCTCCATTCTCTGTTCTATTGGCATTTCTGTTATGGGATGTAGGTCTCTAGGGACAGCTATGCAGCCCCATTCCTTTCACTATTCCCTTTCCATACAACAGATGTTTACATTTGAAAATAAATCCTTCCCAATGATTTCAACCACCTACAATACACACTTATTCCTCAAAGTCAAATGCAGCATCACAAATGGGAAAGTTCAGATGATGAATGAGCAATCCAAGACATTTCAAGAAGTAAGAAAGATTCCTACAATCACTGCCTCATACAAGGCACACACTGCTCATGCTTTATAGGCTCCCTGCTTTGGAATTTTACAAGACAGCAATAATTGGAAGAGCTATATTCACAAAAAAGTGATAAGAAAACAGCTGATTTTTAAAAATACTTTTAGTCACAGTCTCACAGTATATCAGAGGTTGGAAGGGACCTCAAGAGATCATCAGGTCCAACCCCCCTGCCAGAGCAGCATCACTTAGGGGAGTCTGCACAGGAATGCATCCAGGTGGGGCTGGAAAGTCTCCAGAGAAGAAGACTCCACAACCTCCCTGGGCAGCCTGTTCCAGGGCTCTGAAACCCTCACTGGAAAGAAGTTTCTCCTCATGTTGAGATGAAATCTTCTCTGTTCAAGTTTGAACCCATTGTTCTTTGTCTTATCACTGTGCACCACCAAAAAGAGCCTGGCCCCCTCCACTTGACACCCACCCCACAGCTATTGATAGACATTGATCAGATCCCCTCTCAGTCTTCTCTTCTCCACACTAAACAGCCCCAGGGCTCTCAGTCTCTCTTCATAGGGGAGATGCTCAAATTCCCTAAGCATCCTTGTGGCTCTTCTGCCACAACATTCATCTGCAGTCTGCTAGTGTTTAGGAAAAATAGGTACATTTTTAAAATCCATGACCCAGAAAAGGCCATGCTCTAGAAGCACAAAAATCCTGTGCTAGATCTTTTACAAAAGGTAGCATTGCAGTGCCCTTAATTAATAAACAGCTGTAACCAAGTTGCCTTCAACTGGCATAAATATTTGATATGCCTAGACCTCACAAAGCCCAAGATATGCTCTGCTCCTGGCTGTGTAACAAAGACATACACAGACTACAGGAATAGAAGAAGCAGTGATGTTAAATTCATGTTCAGATGGAGACCTGTAACTAGTGGAGTCCCCCAGGGATCAGTGCTGGATCCAGTCCTGTTCAACATTTTTTAACAATGAAATTGATGATGGGACAGACAGACAGACAGGCAGAGTCTTCTCAGCAAGTTTGCTGACAATACCAAACTGGGAGGCTTGGCGAGACTTGGACAGTCTGAGAGCTGGGCAGAGAGGAACCTAATGAGGTTCAACAAGGGCAAGTGCATAGTCCTGCACCTGGGAAGGAAGAATAAACTGCAGCAGGACAGGTTAGGAGGGGATCTGCTGGAGAGCAGCCCCAAGGAGAAGGACCTGGGAGTGCTGGTGGACAACAAGTTCTGCATGGGACAGCAATGTGCCCTGGTGGCCAAGAAGGCCAAGGGGATCCTGGGGTGCATTAAGAGGAGTGTGTCCAGCAGATCCAGGGAGGTTCTACTCTGCCCTAGTGAGGCCCCACCTGGAATACTGCATCCAGTTCTGAGCTCCCCAGTTCAAGAGGGACAGGGATCTACTTGAGAGAGTCCAATGGAGGGCTACAAGGATGATTAAGGGACTGGAGCACTTCCTTATGAAGAAAGGCTGAGAGACCTGGGGCTGTTAAGTCTGGAGAAGAGAAGACTGAGAGGGCATCTGAAAATCTAGATTCTACTCTCAGGCCACGGTTTGCATTATGTTTTTGTCACTCCACCATTAATTAGTGTCAAAACTAATGTGCCACCAATCTCCTTAAAACCAAGGAAAGTTTTCAAAACCCACACAAATTGACAGAGAAGGAAACTTACATTTCTGAGAGGAAGAGCAAAGAGCAACGCATACACCAAGCATTAACAGCATTACTTTCATTTTTTTTTTGGGGGGGGGGAGGGGAACTTAAAATATTATTTTAAAAGCAAAAATATTATTTTAAAAGCAAAGAAAAAAAAAAGAGTGCAGCTTACCAACTTCAGGCTTCCCAGGATGTAACTCTGAAGTGCGGTTTCCTTCAGCAATGTAAACAGGAAAGCTTGAACATTCAAGATACAGCTGACAAGCAGCAATGAAGGCAGGAAGGTATTCTTTCGGTGGCTTTTTCTTGTTTGCTTTCTTCACCTTAGCATCCACCTGTGATTCTCTGTCCCATTTTGTGGTCTGTCCCTGCTCTCTAGCAGAGTCTGCTGGAAGCTCTGCCCCTAAGGGCTGAGACAAGGAATTACTCTGAAGGATATACAGGTTAATAAATCTGGTTAAAAACTGCTGGACGTACTCCAAGCAGCACTGCATTGCAGTCTTTTGGATCGTTTTCCCGCTCCGAGTTGCTGTCCCCTGTGTCATTATGGAAGGAGGCTGTACAATGGTCTCCTCAGATCCCACAGTTGATGCTGTCTCAGTCTCTGAGGATGTACTACCCACAATAGGAATGCCAGGGGCACCGTGGCCCTCGTTCAGTGCTCTATCAATGTCGTCAGATGTATCTCCCTGGTATTGGACAAACTCAGTGAAGCCACTTTCTGATGATCGACTGCTTGGAGGATTCTCACCATCTTCAAACACATCACTAGGATTTTCAAGTGAAACTGATGGCACCTGAATGAGGAAAAAAAAAAAAAAAGTTTTATGATTCTTCAAAATGGGTTATCTGGGTTCCAGTGAGGAAAAAAAAAAATATTTCTTTCTCTGTTTGAAAGCAACAATTTTATTGCTTGTTTTAAAATCTATCTCAAATTCATTTTAACACAAAATGATGTTTGGTATTTCAGTAAGCTTGCCAGACTAAGATAACGATTAAAAAAAGGGTTGTTTATCAAGTAAGATACTTTAAATATGACTGCTTTCAACATTTGCTTTGGATCATAATCATTTTTTTATGCAGGAATGGAGAAATGCATAGGCACAGGTATTATTAATGTAGAGAACATCATAAACTAAAATATTCACACATCAAAGGCAACTCCTCACTTCCAGCAGGAAGCAGGACATTGAACTCTGTTGCCTATGGGTCACTTTAGCTAGCAAGATTCTTTAAATATTTTATATTTTAGCATGTACTACTAAAGGATAAGATATTTATCTCTTAATAAAAACCTGCTGCAGTCATAAAGGAGTAAAAAATGCCTGCAGGCGAAAGAGATGAAAAGGAGATGTCAGATGAGAAATACAGGAAGACCTGAGAGAGTAGGAAAAAATACACACTTTGATCACACCTTTGAAGTTCCCACTGTACAAGTAAATAATCACATTAGATAGTAAATAATTTTAACCTAATAAATATCTTGATATACTACTGATAGAGGAACCACAACTATTAAAATTTTGTCTCATTAGGAAGGCAGGATCAGTGTTATTTAACATTGTAAGTTGTGAAAACATCATTAAAAAAGTAACCTGTGGAGCTGTAAATGACAAATAAAATCTTCCATAACCTAAAAAACATTTTCACCACCTCCATATTTGTACTAATAAAGTCAGCTCCATTTCTCAATAAAGTTTATGCTCTTTGACCTAAGAAATTGTCTATTAAATGTGGTGGGAATCTTAATTCAGAGATGTATATATGGTACAACTTCTACAATCATCTTTCTTTTTACATAGCAACTCCAAAATTTTGTATTTGTCAAATAGAAATCTGCAGTTATAAAGAAACAAATTTTCCTGTGAAAACTACTAACCATTTGCATCTTCAAAGAAAAACAAAAGCAACAAAATACCTAGAAAAAAGAAAGAAAGGTTGCTCCACCAACAGGTCTTAGTGACTCGTTGGTTCAGAGTATCTACAAACCTGATCTAGAATCATAGAACTGTTTCAGTTGGAAAAGATCTCTGAGATCATCAAGTCCAATGGTTAACCTAACACCACCAGGCCATTAAACCATGTCCCAAAGTGCCATGTCCACACATTTCTTGAACATCTTCAGGGATGGTGACTCCACCTGGGTAACCTATTCCAGTGCCTCACCACTCTTTCTGTAAAGAAATTTTTCCTAATATCCAATCTAAGCCTCCTCTGACACAGTTTCAAGCCATCTCCTCTGCTCCTCTCACCTGAGGAATGACTTCTACTCAAAATGACCTATAGTGGCTTTCTGAGCTGCTCTAACCCACTGCAGTTTTGCTGGTAAACAGTAGCATAGTCTGCTTCCTGGTGAGAACACGAGGTGAACAGGGAAACAAAACAGAAACGCATGGATCAGGACTAAATGCAGATAAAGAGCATGCCCACATAGTCAGACATCTGGCTGTCCTACTGGTAATGGCTTCAGATCTAACAGGGCCAGAAACTGTCTTGCTGTCTGGCATCCTAATGGCTAGCCAATACAGAATTTGAGCATAATCTGAAAATCTGGATAACTTTTCCATGAATAAACCCAGAAATATCCTTATATATGGTGAACTGTTATCTTGCTTTACCAGAAACAGACTAAGAATGAAAATGAAAATTTGTCTGAGAAATTTTCTACTGACTCCTGGGTTAATGAGTACTAAAAAAAAAAAAAAAAAAAAAGCTTAGAAAGACATAAAGACTGACCCTGTCTTATAAAATACAATATAACAGAGATGACAAACATGGTAACAAATTTCTTAACATGGCCACATATGAACTGGATGCAACTGAATGGAAAAGGCTGTTTTAAGTTTAAAGGGCAACACCATTCAACTAAAAAAGGGTTTAAAAATAAAAAAGGCAGAAGAACAGAACCAGGCAGATATCAGCTGGTTAGGAAGAATAAGGATAGGATCATGCTTGAGTCCTAATGGACAAGGAAACACGAGCCACCAGTGGACCCTTCTCTGTTGAAGAATGCCAACCACACACGAGATTCTATTAGCAAAAGCAGCCAGTGAGTAAAGGGAAGTGGTTAGTCCCCTATGCTCAGTTTTAAGACCGCATCTGGAATATTGTGTCCAAGTTTGTACTCACTAGTACAAAACAAACATTGATGGACTGAGTAAGTCCACCAGAAGGCCACCACAAGAGCACCTGACATAAGAAGAGGTGGATATGCTCAGCCTTAAGAAAAACAACACTAAGAGTTGTGGAGGGAGAGATGTCTGTATTGCTGTCTGTGAGTTCAGCTGAAAGGATGGAGGTATGCTCAGAAATCCATGGTGAAAGAACAAGAGGCAATGAAGACAAGCTGCAACAATGGTAATTCTGATTGACTAATATGGTACACAAACAAGCTGTACAGAGAAGCTGTGGCATCTTCATCCTTGGAGATATCAAAACTTAAGCTGGACATGATCCTGAATGATCCGACCTAGCTTTAAAGTAGAATCTAACTTTGAAATCAGCCCTGCTTTGAGCAGTGATCTCCAACTGTCACTTCCAAGCTAATTTTCTTCTGTGATGTTTCTCTAGTTTCTTCAACTAGAGAACAAGGATTTCAGGGCATGTCACTTAACATACTTGACAGAGCCATGGATGCACAGACCAGACAGCGTTACAAGAGACAGAGCTGCTGGCTAGTTTGTTTCTTTTATTTCTTTATTAAATCATTCTAAAACCAGTAAAATAACTGATGACTATTTATCTGAGTGGGTGAGAGGAGAATTTACAAATGCCTGATAGGTAACAGAAGTGGAGAATTCTTTTTAGTTCAGTTATTCTACATTATTAGACTCTTTTAAGTGCATTACAACTTCAAATCTTGTTAATTTCATTCTTAGGCCTTGATTCTGAAGTGATGTACACATGCATAACATTAAATCTAGAAAAAAAAATTAAAACCCAAGACCTTTTAACACAGTAAGTCCACAATTACAACCTCTTTTGATGATCCAAGGTTCACAGATAGTATTGCATATCAAATTAAATCTTATCAAAGACTTAAGTATCTGAAGGGGGCCTACAAGAAAGCTGGTGAGGGACTTTTTAGGGCTCCCAGCAGACCTTCGTGTGGGCTTCCAGTATGTGAAGGGGGATACAAGAAAGCTGGGGAGGCACTTTTTAGGGTGTCAGGGAGTGACAGGACTAGGGAGAATAGAGCAAAACTAGAAATGGGTAGATTCAGATTGGATGTTAGGAAGAAATTCTTCCCCATGAGGGTGATGAGACACTGGAACAGGTTGCTCAGGGAGGTGGTAGAAGCCTCATCCCTGGAAGATTTTAAGGCCAGGCTGGATGTGGCTCTGAGCCACCTGACCTAATGTGAGGTGTCCCTGCCTATGGCAGGGCTGTTGGAAGTGGATGATCCTTGAGGTCCCTTCAACCCTAACAAGTCTAAGATTCTATGACTTGTAGGTGGTTCAGCACAATCTTAGAAAGCCAATTTTACCTTTCCACACAAAAAGTAATTTTCCGAGAAGCTGCAAAACACAATCAGTTACCTTTTTGTTTTCCCATTCTTTGATGGAGCTGCTGTGCCCACTAGGAAGCTGCAGGGTACCATCTGTACCAGCAGAGAGCAAAGGAGGTTGAACTTTGCTAAGAATCTTCGAGCAGAGTCTGAGAGAATCAGTAAGCTCAGACAAGTGCAGAGTGTGCAGATGGCTCGTCAAGGCAGAAATCATCCTGAGCAACAGCTGGGGCAAGTGTTCTGTCTGTATTTCAATATAAGTCTCCTGACAAAGTAATTCATAGTAAAACTCATTAATTGCAACATTAAATCCCACCCTGAAAGTCATCTTCTCTAACAGTGGCACCTATCAATTGCTTAACTGTATTCTAAACATACAGAACAAGGAAAAAGGAAAGTTACTATCCTGATATCCATGAATATGAAATACAGGCTTTACTTTAAAAAAATAAATACATTACATAATTAACTTTACAGTTGGGTAACTAACAAACACAAAGCTATTTAGCCTTTTCAGAATTTTACTTGTTCATCGCACAACAAACACATTATAAAACATAACAAGAAGGCTAAAGAATGTCCCTACTGTTATTTTAATAAACTTAATATAAAAGTTTAAGAGGGAAAGATAAAAAAGTTAAGAACTAAAGGAAAAACAGGCTGATTGTCATACCTGACACAGCACTCTCATACTTCTAGTAGGCTTTGAAATGAGAAAGCAAAGAATTGAGGACAGACAGGTACAGAAAAAAAACAGTTTCAGTCTTTGCAATGTTAAGCAATGCAACAGAAAAAGAGATACAGATACATCTTCTTATGATATATAAAAGAGCCTTAGAAGAAAGCTGCACACCTGAACTAACATATTAAGCTACTAAAGACTATACTTGTAACTAATACAGCATAATTTTAGAGAAAAGAAATCAAGGACAAATAAAAAAATTTCAGTTATAAACACCATAAACCCCACTTTGGTTATATCCAACCAGTCTATCAAGAAATCATACAATACAACTAAAACTTCTTCTAAAAGGTATTCACCAATTTATGGCAATATATTTTCAGGAAAAAAACCCAAACAATTAATAAAGCAGATGCAGTATTTCTGTAGACTATAAATATGCAGCATCCCAGTACCTGCAATGAATAACACAATCCTTACCAAAGAAACTATATCCAACAAAAAATCCACTAACAAGCAGAAGTTAGTCAGGGGGAACTCAGACTGCTCACTACCACCTCCAGGCCCAGTTTGAAGTCTGGCATGTAATGTCCTCCTGCAAAATTCAAGCACGGTTTCAAAACATTTTTCTCTTCCCCTTACATTGACCATTTTCTATAACCTAAGCTGTACACCTCAGGGATAATCCCTACAAACAAACAAAAAATCTCTCATTTGACTTTTAAGTATCTCATTTGACTCATTGTATGCTTTCAGAAAAAGCAGCAGCCAGCCTTTCACTGTAAACCAGGCTTGATTCATTAAATAAGGAAATTCAGGCTAAAGAACTGCATTTGTGACCCTACCATATACAGCATTATTTGCTAGTATGAGCACGAGCACCAATAATAGAATTAAGGCATAGTACTGCTGGAAGCACAGTGAATTTGATGTGATCTAAACCCAAGCCCTTGAGACAAGGACAACCAAAGGTGAAATAAAAGGCCCATGAAGCTTTAAAGTTGTGCAAGAGGAAAACAAAACAGGCTCTTGTCAATGTCCACTTCAGCTTCAGCTGACTGCATTGTTTTACTACTGACAAGAACTCATACTCTGATGAGTTTTGCTTCTGAGAGATGATGGAACACAACCTCCTTGTGAAATCATGCCTGAGAATATCGTAAGCAAAGGGTGTGAACAAAGGAATAATATTTTGTTTCTCCAATTATTTTGTTCTGCTGGGTGGGGGGAGGGAGGGGAGAAGGGAAGTGAGGGCAGTGTCACATTTTCAGCAATGGTTGAGTTATGCCAATCCTTTTCCTCTGTTTTGGAAGGGTTCCTGAACATGTGTCAGGGACTGAAAGGAAGATTTATTTGAAATAACAGAAGTGTTACAGACACCAAGTCTGACACAATGACAGTCAACATTTATCCAAAATTTTTTATAAGATTTTAAAAATCAAATTTCAATGGCATTATGTCAGTGACCTACAGTTGAAAAGTAGCACTCAGCTCAACCCACACTTCCACTGGGTTACTGCATCTAACAACAGGCAATTCTCTTCATAAAAATAGCAGGGCAGTGAAATGGTCCCTATGTGTAAGTTCTAACACTCTTTTTCACATTTCACTACCCAGAAAGATCTACCATTTCATAAATTACTCAGATAATTGTTCAACTTTAATAAATTATAAAGGATGACTTGAAAGTCAACTCACTGAGCCCCTTATCAAGATCAGAGAAGTCTCAATAATAAACTCAACAGTGAGCAATACTTAAGAGAAAACACTGGATACACGAAAGCTTCTTTTTAATTTTTAGTGGGGGAAAATCAAAAGCAAAAGCCTCAGACAAATTCTGAGGGATCTCTAAATCACTTTGAAAGAACTAATTGTGATTTAGCCAGTTTTTATGATTACTCTGGAGTCTTCACTTCAGCAGAGGAGCTAACTGATCTCTTGATTGCACCCAGACATGGACTTGGTGAGAAATCACACTGCTGAGACCACCTGGCACATCTAACTGAAGTAGGTCAAATTATCAGAGTTCAAGGGATGGGGAAGAAACAGACTACAGACCAAATGTTCACATTAGACTAACTGAAGTAAAAAAAACCTCATAAAGCCAAAAGTCAACTTAAACTCTACAGATACAGAGACCTACCTACAACATTCTTCAAACCAACGAGCGATGTAATCCCACATATAATAAGGCTCAAAGGAATTAAAGAGAAGATTGGCAGTTTTAATCAGTTCTGCTGTTTTCTTGTTTTCTCTCAGTTTGCTGAAAGGAAATACAAAGAACATTTTATATTTTCAGCCTTCATTTCTGAGTTATGTAACTACACATCACTGTGAGTTCACTCAGTGCCAGTTAACGCTGACAAATTATCTTTCCCTCATCCCTACAGTGGTTATTGCTCTGGGGCTTGGTATTTTAGCAGGTTTCTCATATCAATGACTTTCTATAGTTTCTTCTCTATCCTTTCTTTAAGTATTTATTTTCTAACCACATTTTTTACAGATCTGTTTTCCTGTGATCATTCCTACAACTGTTTCCCCTCTTGAGCTTTCAATTTCCCTCTTCTCTCACTCAACTTTTTCAGCTCAAATCTTGAAACTTTTTTTATTCCCACCTTTGGCTGTCTTACAGCACTCTTCATTTTCACTCTACAATGAAGTTGGTTAGGTTTTTTGTTTGTTTGCTTGCTTTTGTTTGTTGTTTTGTGGCTTTTTTTTTCTTTTAATGAATACAAATATAAAAAATTCCCTAACTAATCTATTCCATTGGCATTCCAGTTGTATGAAGCAAGCATTTTTGTCATGGATATAGAGTAAAACGTATACTAAATGTTTTAAAAAATAGTAATAAAGCCTTCAGATCTTTGCACTGAACATAGAATTTGCAATTAATGTCATAGATTCATAGAATGGTTCATAGATTCAAGGAAAGTTTCATAGATTCATAGAATACTTTGGGTTGGAAGGGACATTAAAGATCATCTAGTTCCAACCCCCTGCCACTGGCAGGGACACCTTCCACTAGATCAGGTTGCTCAAGTGGCCTTGAACACTTCCAGGGAGGGGGCATCCACAACCTCCCTGGGCAACCTACCAATGGATCCTGTATCTTCAAAAAAACCAACACCCAACCAACCGACCAACCAACATCCCCCCCTCCCCAAAAAAACAAAAAACAACAACAAAAAAACCCCAAACACAAAAAAACCCAAACAAAAAACCCCAAACCAAAAGCCAGGTTGCAGTCTCACACCTTGCAGTCGTGTTTGCAGCAACAAAATAGTTATGTTATTTAATACAAAATACATTACACTCATTATTCACCTGCTCAGCTGTGTGTGATCTTTGTTGAAAGAAGGCTCTGCCTGAAGCTCCAGTTCTGCTTTGCACTGTGTATACAATGTCTGAAACACTTCAATCAACACATCCTCTAGAATGGCAGGGCCTAGGGAGAAGTAACAGTTACCACAGTCACATGTCTTATAGCACTGCTAACTATCACTGAAAACTATCCAAAATCAAAACATAAAATCCCTCCCTTCATTTCATAAACTATCTACATTTCAGAAGTTTTTTTGCTTTCCAGAAATAGGCAATTGTAATGCCTGGGAGTGTACAAAACACAAGCAGAGTTCTTTTCCCATACAATGTGTGTACATTGCTGGCTGGACACAAACACCCAGTTCAAAAGCTATGCAGTCACATTAGCATGGCTCATATTGAAGCCTCCTCATCCTCTCTGAGGTATTATTAGCTCAGCAACATGGTAATGTTACCCCATGGATTCCTGATCAAATATAACTTTCAACCAGCATCCACCCCTAAGGTGGATCATGCTGTTATCATATGGAAAATATTTTCAAATGTTTAAATGCAAATACAAAGTAAAATATTTTGAGCACCTTGCATAATACAAGGTAAAAGTATTTTGATCATCTTCCTTCTCTTCAGTTTCAGGCAGGTTTTCTTTAACTTCAGATATAGTTTGCAGAGTTGGATCAAACTAGAACACCAACAAAAAACTTATTTTGAAAGGAATTCATAAAGTGGCCCTGCTTGAAACATCTTTTGTTTTCTCATGCTTTCTCCTAGCCCCATTGAGCTACATTCTGTGAGAGTGTGCTCACTGAGCTAAGTGGAAACCCTATTAGCTACTTCCAGCTCAGTTTGCTGAAAGGATCCTTCCTCATAACTCATTTTACTTTATGCAATCTCAACATACACACTGCCTCTGAAAATTTAAACTGCAAAAAATCACAAGTCAGCAGGAAGATGACAGATTCCTATCAGATATTTTGTTCTTTGTGGTCTCTCTTAAGTACTTCCTTTCAAGTTGTGCTCTTTAATTGCTGTATTTTTATGCCTTTACTACTCTGCTCTTTAGGACAGACTTTAGAAATAATTTTGCTTTTTTTTGGGGTCGTTTCCAAAAGTGCTATTCCAAAGAAAAAAAGCAAGATATCCAACAATTAATCGTTGTAAAAAGAGCAGATTATTCCCACAAGCAACAGGTGAGATTTAAAATAGTGAAAGTCACTATTTGATTAAGGAAATGAAAAAGATCCAGTCTGCATTTCTTATAGCATGCAGTCACTCTATGACTTTAAGCTGCTATTTTCTGTGCAGAAAGTAGAAGAAATTGCATTTGGTAAAAGGCAAATCTAATGAATGCATTCAATGATTACTTTGGAAGATCCAAGAAATCCAGCTAGCCTGCCATGACTAAGAATACAGCTTTTTCAATTTGACCAATGAGAGAGAAATTCTCAAGGTAAAACCTTTCAAAGCAAGTTAAAGACTGGAAGTAGTATGCAAATTACCTAGTTCAGGCTTATCCAGCAAACTGATAAGAATTCGAAAAGGCTTTAAGTCTTGCATTAATGTGCTTTCTTCTCCATGCCCATTAACTTGTAATATTCCAACCATTGCCTACAAAGAGCAAAACCACATCAGAACAACAGAACCAGAACACGGTTTTTGAAAGATGCACTAGAATCTTCATGTAAAAGAAAACTTCTCAGTAGTGGAAACCACTATTTCCTCTCATTGCACCTCATTCTCTCCATTAAGTATTCTCTCAGCTTTGCTTACAAAAATATCTGTAGGCAAAGCTGAGTGGAACAGAACTTGATAACCTGTACACACTGAAAGTCAAACCAAAGAATTATAAACAGAATCCAACTCAGAATTTCCTAATAAGAGAAGACATGAAAAGTGATGAAGAAATTGTTTTACAAGGTACAGCATGTAGATATTAAGGGCTTACTACATAAACATAGAATGGCCTGGGTTGGAAGGGACCTCCAAAGGCCATGTAGTCCAACCCCTTCTGCAGTAAGCAGGGGCATCCTCCATTAGATCAGGCTGCCCAGAGTCCTGTTGAGCCTGACCTCGAATACCTCTGGGAAAATGACCTCAACTACCTCCCTGGGCAACCTGTTCCAGTGTTCCACTGCCCTCATGGTAAAGAACTTGTCCCTAACATCCAATTTAAACCTTCTCTAGTTTGAAGCCATTGCCCCTTGGGCTAACACTATAGACCTAGTAATAATAACCTATCCATCTACTATATACCTATGTGGCAGAAAACTTTCTTCACTAAACAGACTTGATAGCAATGACAACTTTGAAACAAATGGGACAACTGAGGCTCTGTACTGAAGCAATTTAGGGAACAAGCTGCAGAATTAAAAAAAAATACAACAAAACTGCCACAGTTTTTGCTTAACTTTTTTCTCTGTGGCTGGCTTTGCTGTCTCAATCAAAAATAGCTTGTTTCTTTCCCAGCTTCTAAGAAGAGGACAAAGAAGAGAAAGAAGAGAGATGGGAAAGAAAGAGAAGCAGGAAAACAGGTTTGACTTTGCTGTCTGCTATAAACCAAGTATTATCGGTCACTAACCTGAAAGAAAAATCTTCTGTATTTGAATATGCCTTTAGAAAGCCAGAATTCTCAGTACATTGTGCCAATGAATAAAATGGGGGTGGATTGGATAAAAGAACACACAAAGAGATTGCTGGGAAGAAGGCAGAAAGGAGCATTGTCTTTGAAGTCTTTCAGAAGATAGCAAATGGTTTTAGAAGGTATATGCAATTTGTGTTATATAGAACAAGTTATTGATTTTAAACGCCCATTTAAAAAGCAAAACACATAAACAAAAACAAAACAAAAAAACCTCCAAAACAAAAACAACTTTCAGCCAGAAACCCAAGTGACTTACACCTGCCACACAAAATGGTCATTCTCCATTCTACTGTACTCCTTGCTACTGAAAATAAGTCAACTCCACACTGTTGTTAGTATTTTCAGACAGAAAAGCTTTAATACATTGATTAAGCTAGAGAGATGGGCAGATTAAAAGGAAGACCACAACCTATCAGCAAATACCTACGTTTTGCTAAAAGTTCACCACATCTTGTATAGAAATGTACAAGCAAAACTATCCCATTCAGGCCTTTCCCCTACACTTGGTTAACATTTGAATCATCTTCCCTGGGAGGCAGGAAGGTGAGAGTGTGCCAGTGAGGTCCTTGCTGCACTGGAATTCCTTCCTCCTTAGTAGGACAGCAGATCTCACTGCCTTCAGGTAAAAGTGCTAGCTCTGTGCTGGGTATCAGCTTTAAGTTGTGATAAGCTAAATATTCTTGCATCAGCTACCAATATTGGAATCCCCACTCTCCCTCCCAACACAGCACTGCAATTCTGATTGAAGAAAAATCCTGACCTTATCTGTTTGCCTTACTGATAAAATGCCTGCCTGATTTCAAGATCAGACTGAAAGTGTCTTGAAAGATGTTTGTATATTTTAATCACTGCAAGAGTATAAGCACAGTTCTTGAGGCAAGGTGATCTCAGCTCACTTAGCATGGCTTTAGGGGTCACTTTGCTATTCCTGCCTACCAAGGGACAGTAGAAAAGATGTATGGAGACAGACTGAGTTGGGGCTGTTCAGTTTGGAGAGGGGAAGGCTCTGAGGAGACCTTATGGTGGCCTTCCAGTATCTTAAGGGGGCCTACAAGAGAGCTGGGGAGGGACGTTTTAGGGTGTCAGCTAATGACAGGACTAGGGGGAATGGAACAAAACCAGAAGTGGGTAGATTCAGATTGGAGATTCAGATTGGATGTTAGGAAGAAGTTCTTCCCCATGAGGGTGGTGAGACACTGACACAGGTTGCCCAGGGAAGTGGTGGAAGCCTCATCCCTGGAGGTTTTTAAGGTCAGGCTGGATGTGTTTCTGAGCAACCTGCTCTAGTGTGAGGTGTCTCTGCCCATGGCAGGGGGGGTGGAACTGGATGATCTTGAGGTCCCTGACAATTCTATGATTTTATGCTCCCCTTGCCTAGAGGGAAGGAAGACCCTTCTCATTCAGACCTTCTGAGTACTATCTCATAAAATTTTTCCAGTTTCCAAGACACAGAGGAGTTTCTACAGAAGTAGAAGAGAATTCCCCAATACCATCTTACAAAAGAAAGGGCTCCAGTGTGCTGGAGTCATAATCAAGTATCTTCCATGTATGCTACATTCACTGTGAAAGAGGAGAGAGACAAATCTTCTATTTAGAATAACAATATAATCTGGACAGATAAACACATTAGCCCATGTCTTAATTTTTCCACTGAGAAGGTTTTAGGAGAGTAAGACACAATACCACAAAAACACAGAAACTGCATGGTCACATTGAAATGGCAAGTCAAACAATAAAAGACACAGCAACTTTGATCAGCATCCATGTATGGAGATCTCTGTCCCAATGAAACACAATACAGCTACCTGGACTAACATCTCCTTAGAGAAGGTGTTGAAATAGTAGGTAGCATGCTCCTCAGGATTACTGTGCCTTGTACTTCTGGGTCCTATAAGGGCACCATTGTTATCAAAACCTTTGAGCAAACAAAAGACAAGATAAATAAGTATTTGTCTCTTCATAGAATATTTTGCCAATTTCTTTAAACTAGAAATCAACACACTAGTACTGATAACTTACCAAGATGAAGTCCAAGTAATGTTGGCAAAAGAAAGATGATTTTATAGAGTTTAATACAGGAAACTAAGTGATACTTCCATGTAAGCAGTTTCCATACAGATTACAAACTACAGCTTTATGCAACATTATTGATCAAACTACTTCTTGTACAAAAGAAACAAACGTTCAAAACCACTGAATGAACCACAAGGAATACCTTCAAAAAAAACCCTTTCCCATGAAAAAAAATTCAATATTATTATGAAAACACAAAATTCAGTATTTAAAATATAAAGAAATGATCATTTAAACACACTGGCATGACTAAGGCACTCAGAGTATCAGTTATATTATACAAAATCATGTAATTTGGAGTAAGAAAATTCAGATATGCTTTCATTTTAGAAGTTTATCTTTTCTTTTTCCAAGGAATTTTTTTAATCCGCCAAAGAAATCCCCCCCCCAAAAAAAAACCCACGCCCCAAAATCACCACAAAAATAGCAAATCAATAAGTCAGTCAGGATATCACCCTGTTCCACAGAAGTGCTTTCCACAGTTTTTGTCCTGCTGTGACAAAAATAGAAGGAAAACCCAAGAAGATGCATGCCCTTGAGCAGCAACTTAAAACCACCACTGTTAACAATGGTCAAGCTAGCCTGGACTTAAAAAGATGTCATGTGGGGTTTTTTTTATGCTTAGAGAATGTTAGTAGATCACTCCTAGATATAAAAGAATAGGGAAGAATAGCTAACACCAGAATTAAGTAATGTCACACAGGACAGACTGTCAGACTTCAGAGAATCTCCTAACATAACTGACCCCCTAGCCATTAATTGACAGATGCTGTCTATTAATCCCTCCCTCTCCCTCTCCCTCATAAAAGGGAAGTGAAAGGGCATAATATTTTATATTAGGAGTAGAATGTCATAATAATATGAAAGCAGTACAGTGTCAAAAGAAAAACAAGCAAAACAACACTATATTGCCAAAAGTCTGTCCAAATATAGAGCAAATGGAAGCAGTAGTTGTTCAGTGAACAGGAGAGGAAGAGTCCCTGTAAAATTCTCTTCCAAAGCTCTATTATCTTTCAGTAGAGCCTATGCTCATGATACAGCTGGAGGAGAACGTTCTACAACTAAATAATCACAATGACATTTTTAACACATGAAACATGTTTTTCAGTGGCAGCAAAAAGACATATCTAATCCACCAAATTTAGAGGAAACATTAGTGCACTGCTTAAACTGGAAATTCTTTCCTTAAATTGGAAAATGTAGGTATGGAGCATTCTGATGTATTGCACTCTCTTTCTTTAAAAGATGAGTAATTTGCAGTCAGTGTCCTGAGAAATGATTGACTAAAGAGGCTGGAATTTTTTTTCATATTTATCTTCTAAACCCCTGCATCTTTCTACCGGATCAAAACCAATCCCCTCATGCAAATACTGTTGCTGACTTCATCCTTCCCTTGTAACTTCATTTCTTTTGCATGTCATAGAATAATAGAATTCTTTAGGTTGAAAACCACCTACAAGATCCTCAAATCCAAGAGTTAACCCACCACTAAATCACATTCCTCAGCACCATATCTATGCTTCTTTTAAATACCTCCAGAGATGATGACTCCACTATTTCCCTGGACAACCTTTTCCAAGGCTTGACAACTCTTTCCACGAAGAAACTGTTCCCTTAACGACTTGCTTCCTTATTCCCTCATCACCTGCCTCTGATGTCTTTACTATCAGCTGGGAAAGATGCAAGACCTGCTGGGAAGGGTTCTGAGTAACCTGGAAGCATGTATTTGCTTGCTGCTGAGCTGAGAAGTCAAACAAAAGAGGTAACAGCAGACCATAAAACAGCCTTCCACTTGTGTAGAGAAATCACTTTGTCCCTCCATTCAGCCTCCAGTTTCTGTGACATTCTTAGGAATTCCCATGTCAGAGATTCTGACTTTGCTGAAAGTGGCTTTAAAGGGTAACAGGACACTTTCACCTAACCACAAGCCTCATTTCCTTAAAATACAAAGGCTGAGTAAGAGTGTTTTCTAAAATTTTCTAGTTCCTAGCTTTCCAAATATTCCTTAAACAGAGTCTTCTAAATAGCAGCTATTCTCTGCTACCCTCTTCTGAGTACATACTGGCTTCATATAGAGGATTAAATATGTATTGCACTGATATTCTGCCATTTGGTAGAAGTCAAATGTCATTGAGTTTTACCCAAGAAAGGCATTGAAATAATGTTCTAGGTGCATGGAGAATATAAGTTATTAGTCATTTGTTAATTCAGCTATGCAAATATCTAATGAAAAGTGTGTACACTGATTGAGGCTTGAGTGTAATATCAACATTTTTCAGTGTGCTTTTACTGTTCCCTTCTATGCTGTAGTGTCTCAGCTGCCATTTACACTTTCTAACACCTGTTCTCTATTTTTCCCTTTTTAGGTTTTGAGGAATACACAATTTGCCTTTCAGTATCTATTTATACAGGCCCTGTGCATGAGGCTCTCCCCCTGATGTGCTCATAACTGCTGCCACAGGAAAACATAACAACAACTCCAGCACGACATTCTTCATCTTCTATATCCAGAGACAGACCGTGCCTTTCTTCTTTGTGATACAAATTCATTTTTCAAAGAATCTTTCACCACAGCATAGCAAAATATGCTAAGGAACATCAAATCCTTCCTCCGCTTCTCCTGAACAATGGAATTAAATATAAACCTACCTAGAAGCCATGCATAAAGCCTTCGGTTGAGTGACATATCCCTGCGGAGGACTACGTGAAGGGCTGCTGACAAAATTCTGATCATGTCTGGACGTGTTGCCTGAAGAGTTTAGAAACATCATTAAATTTAAACATTAAATTTAACCAGGAAAAAAGTAACACTTTTTTCTATGCTAGCAGCTTATTGTGCACTAAAACATAGCTCATTTCATGTTCTGATGTTTCCAGTTTCAAAAGAGCACAAGAAAACCTGATCTTGCCCTCAGGAAATTGAGGTATGACTATTATTTGGAACAGACACTTTGTAATAACGTGCCCCCTGTTAACAGCAAAAAATAATTAACTTAATTTTGTTACATTTCATTTTGTTTATTAATCAAAAGCCCTGGAAGCAAATTCAACTAAAAGCCAGAAGAAAAAGAAAAAAAAGGGAAAAAGAGGAAACCAGAAAAAGAAAAAAGGAGAAAAAAGGGGGAAACCAAGAAAAGAAAAAAGGAGAGAAAAGGGGAAACCAGAAAAAGAAAAAAGGGGGAAAAGGGGGAAAGCAGAAAAAGAAAAAAGGGGGAAAAAAGGGGAAACCAGGAAAAGGAAACTGAGAAAAAAAAAAGAAAGAAGAAAAAGAAAAAAATCACTGGATAAATACCTTTCAATCTTTTAACACACTGACTTTAAATATTAGTGTCTTAATATTAACAACTTAATATTTTAACTTTAAATATTAGTATCTCAATATTTAATAAAACAAGGCTGTATTGAAAATTTCACCATTCCAGTACTTCAACCAGAGATACTCTAAAGATTACTATAGTAGCTGTTCAATGTGAACAAACCACTCCTACAAGCAACAACTCAGTTCTTTTTACAGGAAAGTTTATAACAAGGTGAGAATCAACCTTGTGTAAGTTTTCCTCCAGAAGCAAAATAAATCAAGGATCATTTAAAACCAGAAAGTGACAAACAACAATTGCAGTCTGAAAACAATTACCTAGAAGTTGTAAGGTCTATTCCCCACTACTGCCAGGGCTAACTGCTCATCCAAAGCCAATAAACATTTCCAATTCCCTAATGTTCTAAATCAGCAGTGAAGAGGATTAACTTTTGATGCTTTGGAATGCTGAGAATTGGTAACTTGCACATGAACAGATAATTTGCTTTCTCATCAAATTCAAAGTAATTAAAAGCTTCTGCATGGACTAAACGTTGTAGTTAACTTAATCATAGCATGGTCTGGTTTGGAAGGGATCTCCAATGGTCATTTAGTCCAACGCCCTCTGCAGTCAGCAGGGGCATCCTCAGCTAGATCAGGTTGCCCAGAGCCCTGTTGAGCCTCACCTTGAATATCTCCAGGGATAGGACCCTAACCACCTCCCTAGGCAACCTGTTCCAGTATTCTGCCACCCTCATGGTAAAGAACTTGTTCCTAACATCCACTCTAAATCTGCCCTTCTCTAATTTGAAGCTATTGCCCCTTGTCCCATCACTGCAGGCCTTTGTAAACAGTCTTTCTCCATCCTTCTTGTACGCCTCCTTCAGCTACTGGAAGGTTGCTATTAGGTCTCTCCAGAGCCTTCTCTTCTCCAGCCTGAACACCCCCAGCTCCCTCAGCAGGGTGCTCCAACCCCCTGATCATTTCCATGGCCCTCCTCTGGACCCACTCCATCAGCTCCATGTCCCTCCTATACTGAGGGCTCCAGAGCTGTACACAGTACTCCAGGTCTTTATATGCAAACCCATATAAAGGTCAACTTCAAAGTTAAGATATCAAGTTAAAAAGCAGAAGGCAGAGATGACAACATAAGAGTAGCCAAACATATCAGAAACTCTTACATAGGAGTTCTGTTCAAGCTTGGAGAAAAATGGTTAATGAAGACCAACTAAACACTGCTACTGACTGAAGTGGAGAATACTGAGGAGTTTGCTAGTCCACCTCTCATGTTAATAACCTACCTGGCTCATGTGGAAAGGAAAACAAAAAAGGATAAGGTCCAACGTGCTCCTCTGTACTAAAACACTGGTATCTTGCACTGATGTGCTTACTGCTTCCACCTGAAGTAATGGCAGACCCCCCCAAAATAATTAATTACTGGAATATTTTAAGAAGGTAGATATAAGATAACACACAGAAAACAACAACAGTTGTTTATAAATAGTGATATGTACAAAATTACAATTATTTTAAATTTTTTAATAATGAAACAAAACAGGAGGAAGTTTTATCAATGAGGAAACAGAATCAACATCAATTCCCTCAACTATACAAACATTAAGCTCTTGGGTTTTTATATTATGAACAAATATCTTAAGTTTAAAAGACAAAATAATACTCTATATAATATTTTTCAAAAGAAATACAACAAAAGTCAGCCACTTTTAACTTGAAGCATGCCATGAATGGAACCTAAAGCGGTTCTGAAACATGAAGTCAGCTTTGTAATGTAAAAGTAACTTTTATCATGCATAAAACTTAACCTTAACTGGTGCTAGAATAGATCAATGTGCATTTTTATCTCTTCAAAGGCTACATTCAAAGATAGAGAAGACATCTAAAGCCCCAGGAAGCATATTGTTATATAAAGCAACATCAATGTCTGCATTGTTCCAAGAAAACATTACCATTAATTCAATGTCACTGCCAATTATGTAGAGTTGGTCCTCCATTGAAAGCTTCCTGTTTAGGTGGGAGAGGACATAGGTGATGCCAGGCAAGCGAACCGCAGGGCTGGTGAGGAGGCTACCCCAGAGCGCACTGTAGAATGCTGACTGATCCACGGCTGAGGCAACCTTCTCCAGCAGTGTGTTTGTTCTGCAGTAAAATCAAGTCAGCATTAGGGCTTCTATCACAGCCTTCACTCAGCCCCCAGTTTTACTAAATATAAGAATAAATTGTTACAGAAAGGTCAACACTTTCTTTGGAGAGACCAAGTGAAGCCTCAGTTACACATTGAACCTTATAATGAAGCCTGAACATAGCAATCCAACTAGGAAGCTTGCGGGCCACCCTGGCTTGCAAAATGCTTCTCCTTATGCACTTCTTATGTTCAAAGAGCCAAGTAACTTCTGCATTTGCTACTTAAAGCCAAGTGTTACTACAGACATAAGTTTCAGAGACAGCACGAAACCACAGCGACTAAAGAATCAAGCAAATAGAATTGCTCAGTGCAAGGAATAAGAGGGCAAAACCCTGCAAATAAAATATGACAATTCTTTGAGCACAAGCAACCCCTTCCCCTGTCTTCATTTCCCTCTGCTCATATGGCAGCACCTCTATACCCCATAGCAAGCTGAGTTCCCTGTTGTAGTGATGCCAGCTACGCTGTATGTATCCACCTATGCAGAAAAAGACAAACGTTAAACTGCTCTTCACATACATGTCATGAAAATTCCAGCTTAAGTTGGAAATATCAAGAATATGTAAGCAAGTGAACAATTCCAAGAACTCAAAGCCTCAGAGTGTAAGCTCATTCTTTAAATATGTTAAGATTCTAGCTCTGCACCGCAAACTCTGCAGTCAAGATAACACAACTGGGGCTTAGACTCACTGATGAGAAGAGCTATTAAGTCCCAGTCCAGAAATAAGGCAATAACCCATCAAGATAGCTGGATTATTGTTGTTTCTTACATAGATGACTTAAATACAAATTAGGTATTGTAATGAGTACATCGTAATGATGGAAGATTTGTTGGTTATCTTAAATTAAGTTAGGTATTTTAGACCAAGAGTAAAATGACAGTAGTAATTAGTGGAAATCCATGGAAAAGAAAAAAGCAGTATGCTCCTAACACCTTTCTCAATCCAAACCAAGAATCATAGAACCATTAAAGGTTGGGAAAATCCTTTAAGATCATCAAGTCAAGGTCTTTCAAAGACCTGCAGGGACGGTGACTCCACCACTTCTCTAGGCAGCCTGTGTCAATGTTTTATAACCCTTTTGGTGAAGAAACTTTTCTTAATATCCAATATAAACCTTCCCTGGTGCAACTTAAGGCCATTTTCTTTTGTCCTATGACTTGTAACTTTGCAGAAGAGAGTGACATATAACACTAGGTGTACTTCCTGTCAATCCCTTTTAGATAACAGGAACAACAGTTCATTTACCATAATTCATGTTAAGAGTCTTTTACTATATTACCCAATTGCAATTAATATGGCTGGATGAAACTAAATTCCACCTATCTTAAGGAAAAATAAATAAATTAAAAATCCACATACAAGTATTTAAAGCAAAGTTGCAGGAAAAAAAACCAACCCCAAGCCTAAATCAAACATCACCTTATTAACACACCTATCCTTACCTCTCATAATACTCTGACCCCTCCTCTAACCCAGGCAGAATCCCAGTTAGCAGTCCTTGCAGTCCTGGCTTCAGTGTTTTCCCTAATGGGAGGTAATAAATCTCATACAGACTCAATAACGTTGGCTTGACAGACATCGCAGCATTGGCAAGGAGTGGGAATAGTCCAGAACTGTGAAAAATAAAATTTATCTTTGTTTAGCAAGCTTCTCATGATACAATTTCACTTATGTCTTAAGACTGTTACAGGAATGTCTGGTGTAGTTACAAGTATCAGGATTTTGCACAGGCATAGACCCCCCCCACAATCTGGCAGCCTTCCAGACTGACAGATTGGTATGGCAGATTAAAACTATGAGTATTGGGATAGCAAGTGCTGAAGGCCCAGAGATGAGTGTCTTCCACTGTCTTAGTTTAGTTCAGAGTGGACAGAAAATATATTTTACCCCTCCCAAAAGGAGTAAAACAAAAATCCTCCACACAGAACCGGAAATTTAAATGGATACACTATGTACAAATATTTACACCATTTTGCATGAATGCGAAACACTCAGATTCACATTTCAGCTTACAACCAGTTCATTGAGCCAAAAACCTTCTAACAATCCAGGCTTCAATGCCCTCCCAGGCCTCCCACCATTCCTCCTTCCCCCATTCCCACCTAGGCCAAATGGCTCTGCTACAAAAGTATCTCTGCCAAAACCGCACCAGGCAGCAAACCTCCTCCACACTGCAAGAGATAAGGAACCGGTGCTTGGAAGGGAGAAAAGCAGAATGAAGGCCAGAAGAAGGGACGAATTCTCTCTCTGCACTCAGCTTATGTAGCAGATACAGGGCTTATGGGATGAAGTAACATAGATTACAATTTCCTGTGTCTAACTAGTCCTTTAGAAGACTGTCAGCTCCCTGGTTCTTAAAGGTGTCTAACTATTAACCCACAACATCCACCAAGAAAATAAATGTAATAAAGCTGAAGCATCTCTGCAAGACAAAACAAGTTCATTTTGCCCATGCTAAACTACATCACAATGGAAAATGTATTTACAAACACACTGTCCTTGCACTTGCTTAAAAAAAAAAAAGAAGATAAGAATATCTGAGGAAAGTTATAGAAATACCTTTCTGTAAGAAAACAAGAATAATGATGGTTTACTTCACCAAGTAACCTAAAGCTAAATTTATAGATGCTTATACTGTTAAGTAGAAATACAGTATAGATTTATTTCAGAATTTCAGTCTGAAAACAGATTCTTTAACAATAAACCCAATGTTCACAAAGGATTAAAAACACTGGAAGTATTTTTGGGTTTCCTGGGAATCTAACCGTATGTAGAAGTGGGTAGATTCAGATTGGATGATAGGAAGAAGTTCCTTCACCATGAGGGTGGTGAGATGCTGGAACAGGTTGCCCAGGGAGGTGGTAGAAGCCTCACCCCTGGAGGTTTTTAAGGCCAGGCTGGATGTGGCTCTGAGCAACCTGATCTACTGTGAGGTGTCCCTGCCCATGGCAGGGGGCTTGGAACTGGATGATCCTTGAGGTCCCTTCGAACCCTGACAATTCTATGATTCTATGATTCATGAAAGTTACAGATGTGATAGACAGAGAAGTTACCTACACACTGAAATAATTTTTGCTATTCCTACTAAACATCACAAATTATTATGAACAGTACCAATAATCAAAAGCATTTTCAATTTTCAAAATCACTGAGGACTCAGGGCAGAAGACCCCTGACACATAAATAAGACAATAACAGTAGAAAAAGGTAAATTTGAGAAAAGGGTCTTAAAACACACAGCTACAAATCTACTACTCAATTAAAAAAAAAAAAAACAAACAAAAACTTTGTGGAAACAATGTTAGTCTTGTTAAAGGTAAAAAAGAAATCTCTTTTCAAGTAGAAAAACATTAGTAAAAATTCTTTTTGCCTTTATCTAGAAGAACTACTGTTTTGCCATTGTCAATTGGTTTTCCTTTCCTGCAGAAAATGTGTTTTTGTTCTATAACCAGCACGCTACCACACAGTCTTTCTTTGTAAGGCTGCTACTCATCCTTCAAGATTCGATGTTCAGACACTGTCATTCTGTTTTCATGAAAGATACTGGAATCTTTGATAATGCCTTCATGTGAATGTCACTCTTCTCCCAAGCACAAGTAACAATGGCTTTTAGTTACATTACACAAGGTCGCATTTTCCACTACCCTACAAGTTATTGTTAACAAGATATTGCAGTGACTGAACCGCTGCACAAGCAAAAAACAGAGAGCTATGAGTTCACAGGATCTTGTGGAGACATGGAACTGAGCTGCTCCCCTCCTCCACTAACTATTTATGAACATTTTGAAAATGCAAGACAGAACAGCTGACGTTAAGACAAACAAATTACTTCTATGCATTAATACACAACTTTCCTACCTAAACAGAATTATATTTTGTTCCACTATTTCTGAAACAGATGAAATTTTAATCTCCAGGGCCAGCTCAAGATTAAGAACCGTGTGTGATTGTGTGTATAAACACAGCACACATCCCTCTATGCATTATATAACAAATAGCTCCATGGCTTGCTCAACTCACCCAACCAAAAACCTATTGGAGGCTTAGGAATCAGTATATTTTCACTACACTTTCTTTTCAAGGTTATCCTTTCTTTTCATTATCAGCAGTTCTACAGACTGAAAATGAAAAAAACATAAGACTATACTTGCCCTCCCATTCTAGCAAAACAGACATGTCTTTCTGTTCCGTAGATTTGACTCCTTAGAAACCTTCTTGTAATGAACTATACTTAAATTCTTTCCCAGCATTACTTAAATTACAATAGAAAAAATTAAATGTGGATATATTGAAAGAAGCGTTAGCACTTCAATTACTGTTTGTACTGTACATGTATGCACAAAAGTTTATTTCAGTTAAGAAATAATACGTTCCAGGTTTTCTAGCATCAAAGTTGGTTCCTAAAAAAGGTTTAGTGATTTGTTTATATTCAGATACACAATATTCAGGAGAAGAGTATGTCTACACTAGCACCACAGGGCAAAGGACATCTTATCCAACCCCCCTGCAGTAAGTAAGGATGCCTCCAACTAGATCAGGTTGCCCCGGGCCACATTGAGTCTGAGCTTAAATGTCTCCAGGGGTGGGGCCTCAACACATCCCTGGACAACCTGTTCCAATATTTTACCACTCTCATTCTCAACTTCTTCCTTATGTCCAGCCTAAATTGATCCTGCTCTAATTTAAAACCATTGCCCCATGCCCTGTTGCTAAAAGCCCTTCTGATGAGTCCTTCCCCAGCCTTCCTGCAGGGCCCCTTGAGATACTGAAATGTAGTTATAAGATCTCCCTGGAGCCTTCCCTTCTCCAGGCTGAACAGCCCCAATTCTTTAAGCCTGTGTTCAAAGGACAGATGCTCCAGGCCTCGGGATCATCTTTGGGGCCCTCCTCTGGACACGTTCCATCAGGTCCATGTCTCCTGTACTGGGGGGCTCAAGAGCACTCCAGGTGAGGTCTCACCAGAGCAGAGGAGCAGTAACAGAAGGAAAAGAAATCAACTGATCCTTGCTACGTAACAAAGCAACGGCATTAATATAAATTGCAGAAAACAAACAAACAAACAAACAAAAAAATCTCAACTGTGCTTGAATTATTTACTGTTTTATGGTTTGGGCTACCGTACCTGTAGAGGAAAAGATCTTTGGCCAAGCGTTTGGGTCCAATGATTTTGAAAATGATCTCATACGTCTCAAGTGCCTTGCGATGAACCCCTCCCGGCAGAGCTGGGTGAAGGCATTGCGCTAAGCGCTTGCCTATAGTCAGCTTCTTCGGCACCACCTGGTACTTCGCGTTGTTCTGTAGCACCTGGCAAAGCAACACGTGTGGAAAAACAGCGCAAGGCGAGTCAAACACCCAGTCCACATTTTATTAGGCAGTTCCTGAATGTGCTCAGTAAGTCACAACACATACCCAGGCTACAACACAACAGAAAAACACCACTTCTAAGATGTGTTGTGGAGCTGCTCCTCTCTAATGCCTTTCACTTGCACACTTGCTACAGATGGAATTACCAAGGCATTTACAACTTGTGGCCTTTTAGGCTGGATGCCCCCAAAAAAGAAGCCACAGAGTTGAGACCTCCAGTGTCTAGAGTGTCCAGCCCAGGGGGTGGACACAGGCAATAGTGTATATCTAATCCTGCACTGTTATAAATCTGGCTGCAAAGTTATTGTCTCTGTCTTTCTTCCCTCTGTTCCTGTGGGAGAGAGATGCTCTCTTATCTGGTAATGATGGGGGAGTATCCCAGGCCTCTTTGGCCTGAGTAACTTTTTTTTAAACTGTGCAATCTTGGTCTGTTTGAGCCTAATGCCAGGGTAAAAAGGTGGAGGCAATTTAGGCCTGGTCAGCCTGAACCCAGCTTAGCAATGCGGGATGGGGGGAGGGAGGCATGGGGGTAAGAAAGAGCCTTGGGATTTTTGGTGAACCCCAGGCGGGGAGAAAAGGAGCGTTGGGGTTTTGATCTGGTAGAGAAACTTGTGTGTTAAGCTGTTAAGATTAGACTAGGGATTTCATTGAACTCTATATACTTCACTATGTTCACCACTATGCTTTGTAGTTTTTGTAGCCTATGAATTGCTTTTCCATTTAAACTTTCCATGACTATCCAATCCATTTGTGTGAATATTATTCTTTTGCCCCTTTTAGAGCAACAGAGCAATCTGTCCCACTCTAAACTAGGACACAACTTCACTTCCATACTTGCAGCTTGTCTGTATCATTATACACCCTTTTGAGGGCAAAACCTGCTATCTCTGTTTGCTTCAATTGATTGCCAGTAGCTCAAAAAGGATTCTCAAACTGTGGGTAGTGAGGTAACTCTAAGGAGCTGTTACAGGAAGAGACAACATACACTGCCTACAACTATGTAATTGCTTCAGGACTGGAACACAGAGTTGCATTTACAGTTTTAGATAGCCTTTACTTTGTATACAATGTGCAGCAAGAACTGTCACAATCAAATAAATGAAAGAAATGGGAGTTTATACAAAGAAATGATAACCATCCCCACTGTTACTGTCAATCCTGATTTTCCACAAAGTGTAAGAGGCTGAAAGTAAACACTTCAGGTCTGTAATTTTCTATGCTAAATTCTGCAAAGCTTCACACTGGCAAAATGTGTGTGTGTGTGAAGGGAGTTCTATGACCCTGACTGGAGATCCCCAGAAATATATAGGATTGATTAAAACAAAATTTTTCTGGGTATCAGGATCTCTATTCACTTGTAAACTGCTATTAAAGATCACAATGATATAACACATTCAGTTTCTTAACTGTTAAATCAGAATGATAAGATTCTTTATTCAATGAATGATTCATTAAAAATATTGCTGGCGTGCTGGCTACTATTTTCCACACTGTTTCAATAATATTGAATGACATTAGCAGTAAAAGTTAGTAATAAAAATGTTGCATTTATTTCCACTAGAAATGTAAATAACTTTTCCCTTTACTTATGATTACAAAGGGCTCAGCTGTAAGGCTTAGGCATTCAATCTGTTTGCTCCTTGCACACACCCAACACTCGGTTCAGACTGTTAAAACATTTGCAAGAACATTAAACTGCTAGAACCTTGCAGTTCTGCATTATTACACCACTACTCTTTGTCAGTTCCTGAACCTTTTCCAAGAGCACTTGTCAGACATACCTTGTTTAGCTTTCCCAGTGCTGATATCAAATCTGCCCATTCACTGGAATATTCAAAGTTCTTCAGTGCTTTGTCAACAGCTGCTACATAGTTTCTGTACTTGGAATCAGTCAGTAACTCCAGCTCCTCAGTGTTCATCCTCCCACAGTGTCCCCACTAGAGACTGGCTTGCAATTCATGTACAGGCATTACCTGTCCCAAAATAAAACCCAAAACTTCATGTTTCCAGAGACATATTATTAAAACAATTTTATATACAGAGCACTACATGTTCCTCAAGTGCATTGCAAAATATCAATCTGAAATCAGTTTACAGCAAATCTTAAGCAAAAGCTAACATATTGCACATATTTAACATATGTCCAAAAGAATAATTTGCAATCAAGTCTTGTTTAAAAAAAAAGCAATAAAAACGGGTAAAAAAAAAAAAACTATAAACAAAAAATTTCCACAAAAAAAGAAGAAAATCCTAGAGAAATAATGTGTTGCCCCTCCCCCAAAGCACTGTTTATTCTAAACAATGCAACAAAGGGGGTTTTGTTTGCCTTTTTCCCCTCTTCTGGGTCCATCATGAGGAAAAACTCACCTTTCTGCAAAGGTGAATTCTGAAGGTGTTCCAAAAACCACCCACAAAGGTGTTCTAAAAAGAGAAGACACCAATCTTTCTGAATCACTTCCAGGCAGAAGACATACACGAGTCACACACTACTCAAGAGCAGCTTCATGCATCAACACTTCCTCTTACAAGACCTCATATTCTAATTCAGCCACGCAGCTCCACTTTGTTTTTATACTCCTATTATCCATGCACAACAGAAGTATGTTTGCCAGTGGTCTGTAATCAGAGGCTTACACAATTTGCTCTATGTATTCTCATCACATGGTAGTCTACGCCAAGTAATTAAGATATTCTAGCTCCAGACACACCACTTCATACTTTTATAGGCCATACCACTAATTAGTTCATTAAATTCAATCACTATTAGAAAGAAATACGTTTTCAAAGCTACAGTAACCCAAAGCAGTTGCAACTCTGTGAAAAAGGCAGCTTTTGTTCCCTTTTGAATGGGGGTGTTTCAGGACTTCTCTCTGGTACTCAGCTTCAGAAGAGATTTCACATTCAGCAGATGTTGCTCTCTTCAGTCTTGATTAAAGGAAAATGAGAAATTGTGTGCAGAAACACAAGCTGAAGCATGGTAGACAAAACCAAACCACCAAAATCCAACAACAAAAAAATCAGCCCCAAAAACCAACCAACCAACCAAAGAAAACAAACCAAACCACAACAACAAAACCCAACCAACCAAAACAACCCCAAACCCAACCCACAACAACAACAAAAACCCAACAAAACCAAATCACGGAATATGCATACAGAGTCTGTATTCATCAGACTGTCTACCAAGTATGGTAAGTAGTGATGCTGAAAACTGTGGCTCCAGTGAGCCCTTCCAAAATGACTGGAGAATATGCTTTGCTGGCCACTACCTCCCTGCAATATGACAAAATAGCTGAAATAAAAAATGCCTCAATTCTGCTAAGGAACAAGTTTGTGTTCTCAGACCAGTCAGAAAAGACTAACAATTCAACTTGGACTAATTCATGCAACAAACACACTGCAGCTGTACAAGCTGCATCGAAAATATGAACAGTTTTTTGCCTTTTACCACACAAGATCAATTTTAAATGTTTTATATGGACACATTAAAATATTTGATTTGTACTACATCCATCCCTCCTTTCAAATAGTGTTCTCCCCCAAATGGCTATAAAGCTGCTGTTTAATAACACTGTCAACAGTTCTCTTGGGGAACTAGCACTGACTGAACAAAAAACCAAGGACTGGTCACTCTGCTATCTGAAGGCCAACTCCTTGCCATGTTCCTGACACAACCCCAAAACCTACAAACTACATCACTACTACTACTTTTGCCTTTTTTAGCACTGTCACAATTGTAACCACGTCAAGTTTATCACAACATACCCTGGGAGAATTTTCCTCATTCCTTTTTAATTTCTTAGCAAGTGTGTCTGAAGCTAAATTGATGAGAACCCACCTTCAATCCCTCCAAACCCCATTTTTAGTACTGGAAGAACATTAAAAAAGTGTTGCTTTAGCCAGAGACAGTACATTGCCACTCTAGGTCACAGAGAGGGACTTTTGAGAAGCCTTTCACCCCTAATCTTTCATGCACGGACATGTTTATGGTGCCAGACAAGCCTTGTATCCTTATTACTCTCTTTCTCCTCACATTACTCATCTCGTGGTTTCTTAGCAATATAAGGAAAGTGGCAAGAAAGAAGAAAAACAAGAAAGGGACAGACAAAATGAAGGAAAATAGCTGGGAAGGGAGGAGTGAATAAAAAGGTCAAGAATTACAAAACTTTTGGAGTCTTGTTTCTGATGGAAGTCTAATAATGACAGATTGTCTCTACGGCAGAACAAAATACAAACCATTACTTAAAAAAACATATTCTGGGTGCCAAATTGATAGATTTCAAGATACCCTGCTGATATAAAGCACTTAGATCTCACTTTTTCTTTTTTTTTAAAAAGACAAATATTTCACATGGTTTCATTTTATAATAACTATCTTTCTTTGGATTAAGTCCAGAAAAAAAATCATGCTTTGAAAAAAAGCTAGAGAACGCCAACAGATTTCTCCAAGTGACAGTTGCACAAGTGCCAACATCTGACCTCCAAAAGTAAAACGAAGTATTAACACTAAAAGGGTCATAATACAAAGCCAGCAGAATTCTCATTTTTCCAAGCACAAAAGATAGAGAAAGAACTAGACACAGTGAAAAATGCTTTCTGACTGAAGAAAGCATCAGCATTCTTTTTTTCAATCTAGCTAAAGCCACTCATGGCTGAGTGGAAAACAGGGCTCTGCCTTCATCAAGTGCATGAAAAACCTGAAAGCTGGGAGTGGACCAATTCAAAATGATCAAAGGTTAGACAAAACCAGCAGGAACACAGGGTTAAATAGGTAGCTTTTTTTTTTAAGACTAATTGATCAGACTATTCTTTTCTTTTTAAAAACAAAAAACATCAACAACTTTGGCTGGATAACCTATGCTTTAGACAAGTCTATTACACCCTGGCTGATACTAAAGAACTTACTCTAATCATGTCATTGATTCTGATATTCATCCATAGGTTACCAGTGAATTTAATCATTATAAAGCTTCATAGTGAGAAGAAAAAAAAATAAGAAGTTTTGTATAGTTTGAGGTTACAAAGAATTTTTTGCATAGTTTTCTCCCACCACAAGGAGTCCCTATTTTAAATAATATACCTTCCAAATTGTATCTGCAGTCATGATAAACCAGGAATGCAGAGAAGATACTATGTAAATATTATGTATTATTTATTTAAACCTGGCACAAATTTTATTCTAAGATCATTGAAACTACAGGGATGTCTATTTTTTTAGTTCTCATACATAAAAATACACTTGTCTTACAAGGTTTACTTTTTGTTTAGCTTGAAGATATTCCAAAATATAGTTTTCAGTCTTTTCCTGTTTCTGTTGAGTATTGTAATACTTTCCCATTCTTTTAATCTGTAATAAAATTGCAGATTTAACCACATTTAATTTCACAGCACTGATATTTCAATACAGTGAAATGTTAAAGCTTAGAAATGTCTCTGTCTTTATCAGTATCACACTTCCGTTGTTTTATGGTTTACTACTTTGAAAAATGAGATAATCAAATTCGAGAGAGCAAAAAACATTGAAAAATATTAGTTTCTGCCACACCGTCAAACAGCCCAAAGGGTAAACAAGTTATCATGTCATTCCACAATCACCATTTAGCATGAGGGCAAACATTCCTTGGAATGTTCTTTCATTCTTTATCTTTTTTAAAGAAAACGTTGAAGAGTACCATCCATTGCTTTTGTGGGTTTTTTTCCCCTTTTGGCATACATAATGAAACGAGACAAGCCTCTCAGATTTTGAAGTTCAGCTGCTCTCATGAGTTTAGACACAGGTAATCACTGACCACACCTCTTTTTAAGAGATTACAAAACGCAAACAGGAGGTGTTTGAGCAGAAGACAATGAGGAAGAAACTACTTAAGAGATGTTAAACGTTTTCAAACTATTTCATAAAGCCATATTTAAATGATAAGTAATTGCAGATGTAGGTCTTGACGCTCAGCACTTTCCACTTCACCTTCTCATGGGGATTAAAAACCAGACACATAAGGATCACCAGAGGGCTGGAGCTCCTCTCCTATGAGGACAGACTGAGAGAGTTGGGACTGTTCAGTTTGGAAAAGAGAAGGCTCCAAGGAGACCTTATTGTGGCCTGATCTGAAGGAGGCCTACAAGAAAGCTGTTGAGGGACTTTTTAGGGTGTCAGGTAGTGATAGGACTCAGGGGAATTGAGCAAAACTATAAATAGGTAGATTCAGATTGAATGTTAGGAAGTTCTTCCCCATGAGGGTGGTGAGACACTGGAAGAGGTTGCCCAGGGAGGTGGTAGAAGACTCATCCCTAGAGGTTTTTAAGGCCAGGCTGGATGTGGTTCTGAGCAACCTGGTCTAGTGTGAGGTGTTCCTGCCCATGGCAAGGGGGTTGGAACTAGGATGATCCTTGAGGTCCCTTTCAACCCTAACAATTCTATGAGTCTATGACACTGCACAATTCTGGATGTACCTGAATGCCTGCAGAGTCTTCAAATATGATTTTGGCAGTGAAAGCAATTATCTGGGGCTGTAGATTGTTTTTTCTGGGTGTTGTGCATAGTGTGTTCATAGAGTAGCTCACAAATCGTTTTACCAGTGAGGTGGTATTGATTTCCCTCTGAGTGTGTTATAATGATACTTCTACGGCTGTGCTTTCCATAGCAAGTGCTCATCCTTCTCAACTCATGTGCCTAACAACCTTCTGTCTCACCTTAACACAACTAACCTGTTTAAAACTCTAAACAGTTTCCACTGAAGCTACAGATACTTGGTTGAAAAAAACAACAGCTTCATCAGCTTCATCAACACATAAGAGAGCCAATGGGATCCTGGGGTGCATCAAAAAAAATGCATCCAGCAGGGCCAGGGAAGTTCTTCTACCTCTCTGCTCTGCTGAGAGTAGACCTCAAATACGGGGTCCAGTTTTGGGCTCCCTAGTTCAAGAGAGACAGAGAACTGCTGGAGAGAATCCAACAGAGAGCCATGAGAATGTTTAGGCAACTTGAGCATTTCCCTTATGAAGGGAGACTGAGAGCCCTGGGGCTAATTAGTCTTGAGAAGAGAAGACTGAGAGGGGATCTCATCAATGTGTATAAATGAGGTTGTGGGTGTCAAGTGGAAGGGTCCAGGCTCTTTTGGGTGGTGCACAATAAGACAAGGAACAACAGGTTCAAATTTGTGCATAGAAGATTTCAGCTCAACATGAGGAGAAACTTCTTTCCAGTGAGGGTGACAGAGCACTGGAACAGGCTGCCCAGGGGGGTTGTGGAGTCTCCTTCTCTGGAGACTTTCAAAACCCACCTGGATGCATTCTTGTGGGGACTAAGCTAAGTGATGCTGCTTTGGCATGGGGGTTGGACTCAATGATCTCTGGAAGTCCCTTCCAACCTCTAATGTACTGTGATACATTCAATAAAAGCTGCTTTCGTCTACATCCTGTCTCAATTTAATCCAAGGTTATAAGACTTCCCAAGGACTCATAAGCTCTCCAGTATCTGTTGTATTCCAAAGCTCATCGGCAGGTTTGATTTGCTACTGTTCCATTCTTAGACTTTTAAAGCCTCACAGAATTACTTTAATTGTCTGCTTCACACCAAACAGCAATAATGAAATGTTTGCTTTCTGGTGTAGGTCACGGGGCTGATTTGCAATGGATCACAAATTTGCATACATTCATCTCACTTCAACAAATCTCAAGATTTGTCCCGCATATTCTAAGAACCTGTAATCTCTTTGGATTCCCCAGAGTTTCACCATTGAAAGAGTTAAAGGCTTCTCTAAAATTGTTTGCAGTTTCAAGCATGGCTATGGGATGTACAGTAACAGAACTAAGAGATAATTAAAAAGCAGATGAGAAAAAGAAAAAAAAAAATCATATTTCATGGTATTGAGCTACTGGTTTTTAAGATCCATGCAGTACCCACATACCAAGCTGGTAACTGCAGAAACACATTTTTATTTAAACAGCCTTAATACAAACACAGATTTGAATATATGAAAAACAGAAGCCTTGTCATTTGGTAATTTATTATGTTTTGCTTTCTCTCAGAAGCATTTAAAAGCATGAATAGGAAAATAAATACTGAAAATTCCAGGCTAGTCTCCTAAGATAAAAATAAAATGTTGGAAATACATAGATTTTTCTATCACCAAAGATAGAGACTTTGCAATTACAGCTAATTATTCCAAAATTGACTTTCTACAATCCTCTTAGTCCAGAATTTACAAAGAGGCATCTCTAATGTCTTCTGATGAAAGGATTTATTTGAGGTTGTTATTTTGAATAATTGCTATTTAGCACAGTGATGAAAGATGAAAAAAACCCCAACTCCTTATTACCCAAAGAAACAACAAAAAACCCCTGGACCAGACTGTATAATTAGCTATAATTAGCCATGATCTGATTAATATCCTGCAACAGCATACAGCACTTAATAAGATTTACTATTGCAAATAATAGCTTTAGTACACTTTTCTACTCAGTCAAAATTCACAAGTGGAAACAGCTTATTACAGTTTTCTACAGCAAAAAAACAAAAATGCACTGCTTTAAATGTTCAAATTCTTGTCCATGAGAAAATGAAAATGAATCAGCATAACAACCTGTACATTACCCATACTGGCAACTTCTAAATCAACAAAATGTGATTATCATTCAAACAAGACTCAATTGAGAGAGTATCTATGGCTACAGAGGTTAGATTAGGTACCTAACTGGATGTTCTCCCTCTTGGATTTAGAATCTACAAAACATGTTTATTATTTATTATGCTTATTATTATACACACACAAATGTCAGCAAAAAGAAACCAAGTACACTTCTTATGTTGCATAGACAGGAAGTTGCAGAAGAAAGACAACTGGAATACAATTCTAAGTCTACCACTGGGCATAGTCTGATGGAAGTACAGAAGATATATAAAAAGTTCTCCTGTAATGGTTGTTCTATGGTATTTCAAAGTCTGACTTACACCAGACATTAGGTCACAAAGAGGAACAAATAAGAAGCTTAAGAATTCATAAGGAACTAGCAACAAGCCTTCTCAGTAATTAACTTCTCCATTCACTGTTTAAGAAAACAAATTTATAATTATGAACAAACTCCAAGTGAATGTGTTTGCTTTACAGCATAACTCTTCAGAAGTAAAAAAAGTATCAAATCTATGTCTGTTTATCAGAAGGTAAAAGAAAAGTGACCAAAGATTTCTCACTTTTATTGGTAAATACAGATCTCTTTTGATTGCCTCTTAAGAAGAGTTTAGGTTAACATTTTATTTCTCCAAGTCACTTCTTATTACAGCTTTTCAATATATAATACATGGACTACAGAAGAGTTTGATATACTTGACTGGAATTTGATTTTGATTCCAGGCCCACCAAAAGAACACTACCAATTTCATTTTCTTCCAGCCCTTGCACACTGTGCCTGCAAACTACTCAGGACTTACTGTTTGTGGCAAAGTATGAGGAAAAATGCAGCCCTGATCACTATAGGGAGCTCCAAGCACTGTTGTAACAAATAAATAAAAGGTTTCCTCTGTTAAAATAATATTTGACTCAATGCCAAATATTTAATTGCAGCTAACAGTTAATTTTAAAAATCTGAATAAAGCAAACACTAAATACGTATCAGTGAATGTAAGCATTGTAGTGGCATACAACAGATGCTCAAATGACAACGTGATACTCAGTATAACAAAATTTCTAGAGTTAGGTCCTCTTGTGCTATACAAATGCTGGAATCTTACACTAAAGCTTCTGCTTTGAAAATATCTTATTTTCTTGATATCAAATCAAACATTCAGGTTTCACAGATCTGAAGTTCTCAATAAATGAAAGATGATCATTTTCATCTTCATTGTTATAACTCAGGTCAATCATTAACTTAAAATATTTTCCTCTTCCTAAAATACTATTTTCCCTTTTTTCTCCTTTCTGGCAATAAATAACTCTTGAGTTATCCATCTCCTACAATATAATTTAATCAGCATGCATTTTGTGTCTGAAAATCAACAAAACTCCAGATATCCATGTTTCCTATTTTAAATTATGTAAAATATCTAACATGTCTTATTTAAAAACAGATGGCAATTTAAGTCAGAATAACACAACACAGAGAAAAATGAGGAAATGCTTCCTTGAATTTATGGCTTTCCTTCAATGCTAATTGACAACTATTTTTCTTGTTCTCTTTTTCCCTTTGTTGATTACTGTATTTGAACAACCAATATGTCAATCTAGGTCTAGAACCTGCTCGCTATTTCCCTTATTCAATTATGCATTAGAAGGAAAGAAAAACAAACAAAAACCACACCTAGAATTCAACCTGCATTCTTTTGCCATGTTTCCCGAGAGTTTCCTCCTTAAGCTGCATTTCAGCTCAGCTCACAAAGTCACCATGTTTATACTCACTTTAAATTACAGCATCAATGCCTCTGCCAGTAAACAATTCTGATAAAATATTTTTTTTTAAATATTATCTTCATGTCAGGCTCCAGGCTGAGATCTCAACAACCCCAAATGTAGCATCTTACATTTAAGATTATTATTTTTTAATATATGGAATGTAACCTCCTGGAGCCAACCAGTCACTTTGACAATGCCAAGTCAAACGGAAAAACAAACTTAGTCAGAAACCAAGCATAACATCCTATTTAGTGTATCACCTACTGTTCCCTGGACCAAAACAAACTGTTGCCATGCTGAAAAAGGTGGGCTTGAACCCTGGGTTGATGGGGCCTTTTAGAACCATCCACAATCAAACCTGCAATACTGGTTAGCAGTTTCCCTACCTTCACAAAAAGATCCTGAGACTGCATAGTAGAAATAAAGCAATTTGGATTCTTCTGAACAGAATATGGAAGTTATTTATCTGACAAAGCTACATCCATGGTAACTACAGAAGTTTGATGGGTTGGAAAAATTAACAAAGAGAAAACAGCATGTTCTGGTATGAGCACAACTGCACCTTCCTGAGGCTGCACTGTGAGCTTTGTGCTTTTCCAGTCCTACAGTGGAACCACCCAGCTGACATACCAACCAGGCTTTAGGGCTACTGCCAATGACTGATAAGTAAATACACAGTTTCAATAGTTACTTTAAGTGTCTGAGAACAATAATAAGGGAAGCTTGCTAAAATAAATTGCAATTTATTTTCACTACTGTGTTTCAGCCGCATGCTTTCAAACGATCACTACATCCTCTCTGAGAAGAATTCCTTTTAAACCTGCTAGCTCTCCTCTTCCAATCTTTTCCAAGCACTTTCTTGCTCATATTTTACTCTCAGTCATCTAGCAGAACCATAGAATGGTTGTAAGGGACCTCCAGAGATCAAGTCCAACTCCCCTGCAAAGCAGGATCACTTAGGGCAGGTCACACAGAAACACATCCAGGTGGTTCATGAAGGTCTCCAGAGAAGGAGACTCCACAATCTCTCTGGGCAGCCTGTTCCCATGCTCCATCACCCTCACAGTAAAGAAGTTTTACTCATGTTGAATGAAACTTCCTGTGTTCTATTTTGTATCCCTTGTACTATCACAGGACACCACTGAAAAGAGACTAGTACCTTCCTATTGACATCCACCCTTCATGTATTTATAAATATTAATAAGAGATCCCTCTCAGTATTCTCTCTTCCAGACTAAACAGCCTCAGTAAATCCAGTTAATATAGTAATACAGAACCACAGAACGGTGAAGGTTTGGAAGGGGCCTTCTAGGAATCATCTAATCCACCCACTCTGCTAAAGCAGGTTGCACAAGAACATGTTCAGTTCTCAGAGGAGACTCCACAACCTCACTGAGCAGCCTGTTCCAGTGCTTTGTCACCCTCAAAGTAAAGAAAGTAAAAATACAGTTAAAATAAATAAATAAGCAAATAATAACAAAAAAAGTAACAGCAAATGTAAAAATGAAAAACAACTCAAACCAGCATGACCACAGTTTAAACACAGATTTGTGCTACACTTTGTTTTAAAGCAGAGTTTGCCAACTTCCTGATACTTTTCAGTTCAGCAAAAAAGAGCTGACAAAGGCCTGACAAGAGTCTCCTGCTCTTGCATGATGCTTGCAGGACTTTCCTCTGCTGAGAGAAACCCTGCTTCCAGGGCAATGGTGGGCCTTCACATTGTGACATTTCTTTAAATATTCCATGCACAGCTTAACACAAAATCTATCAACTTAAAAAAAAAAAGGCCAAGAAAAATAACCAAACAAACAAGCAAACAAACAAACAAAAAAGTGGTTTGACAGTTTGTTTATTCTTTGTTCACAATAAGTAAAATTGAAGATTTAGGTGAACATTTTTTTCATCCATACCCATCCTTCTTATAATATGTAGCTTCAGGCAAGTTTAACATTGTCCCCAAACAACCCTTATATTTCTTTCCACAAAAACATATCAGAAGTTCTCATCTCTTTATCACTGCCTTACTCAGGCAGCCTTTTAATACAACACATCTGGGAAAGATTTTGTTCAACTTCTTTTTTTTATTATACCTTGAGGCCCTAAGATATTACTGTATTCATTCAAGTTTCAGTTCATTTCTCTCACTTTTTGTTCTGACTTAGATTCTGAAATAGTGTCATATGGCATACTTAGACGTAGTTTGTGGTTATTTTACAATTTATCTGATTTTACATATTCTGCAGATGGATTTCAAAGGAATTTGTAAAGCAGAATCCTTTTTTGGCTGTTCTGAAAATGGTGGCTGGACTGAAACTTGCTCTTTCTCATTTTCAGAAGTAAACAAGAAAAGACTTAGAGCTGTAAGGTTAAATTTCCTTTGATTTTTGCAATTGACAGCAGAAAACATAGGCAAAGCTTCATTCCTTGGTTTTATATAATTTTTTATGCTTATGCTGAAGTACAAGTTCCTGATCTAATTGGAGATGTCCCTGCTCACTGCAGAGGGGCTGGACAAGACGACCTTCAAGGGTCCCTTTGAACTGGATGCATTCTATGATTCTATGATAAAAATAGGGATGTGTTGGCAAATGAAATCATGTACTGAGTCTCTTTGGTACTTTCTTCTTGTTCCAATTATTGGGGAAAATGGTTGATCCTGCAGTGTTTCTTCTCTCCAGACTCTCAGAGGGAAACACTAGCTCTTACTGTTTCTATTTATCATCCAACTTCTTTTCAGCTACAAGTCAGCACAACATTACTATTAATCTGAAAGACAATTTACATGCATACAAATACATTACTTCCATTTTTCCATTTCATGCTTTGGCAGGTATCATTTAGTTTAGTCTCTTTTCTATCTCCCATTTTTCTCAACAATTTTCAGAGCAGATTTTTTAGAAGATACTTCATATTTCTTGATTGTCTTCTACAAACTGCATATTCAATATAACATAGCTCTGCCAAAGTAAAAAAAGGAAAAAAAGTACAATATTAACTAAGCATTTTCAGTCAGCCAGCTTAGACCAAGCAGCCATTTTCACCTAAGTCAGAAGATACTAAAGGTGGACAGCAGTAGCTGTGGTCAAGACAGATAAGCCAGTAATTACCTGGTGGAAGTGCCCTCCCCTTACTCAAACTCAAACTATGTGTCTTGCTCTGTATGCCATGAGTATCTCAGTGACTAGTGCAGTGTGCCAATATTTTTACACAAGTAAAGCACTACCAGTATAAACATGGCCTACCACAGAATTGTTAGGGTTGGAAGGGACCTCAAGGATCATCCAGTTCCAATCCCCCTGCCAAGGGCAGGGACACCTCACACTACATCAGCTTGCTCAGAGCCACATCCAGCCTGGCCTTCAAAACCTCCAGGGATGGGGTTTCGACCACCTCCCTGGGCAACCTGTTCCAGTGTCTGACCACCCTCACGGGGGAGAACTTCTTCCTAACATACAATGTGAATCTATGCACTTCTAGTTTTGCTCCATTCCCCCTAGTCCTATCACTCCCTGACATCCTAAGTCCCTCCCCAGCTTTCTGGTAGGCCCTCTTAAGATTCTAGAAGGCCACAAGAAGGTGTCCTCGGAGCCTTCTCTTCTCCAGACTGAAGAACTCTCAGTCTGTCCTCATAGGAGAGTTGCTCTGGCCCTCTGATCATCCTCATGGCCCTTTCTCTAGACAGGTTCCAGCAGGTCTGTATCTTTGCTGTAATAGGGGTCCAGAACTGGACCCTACTCAAGGTAGGGGCTCACCAGAATGGACATAACCATCCACTTGAATGCACAATCACCTCAATAATGGAATACATAGGATAACTTGTTTTCAGAAGATACTGTTTAAACATCTACTGCCACAGGTGTTACTAATAAGCTGGGAAAGCAAGACATTCAGTAAGTCAGAAGTGTAGTCTTTCCTTCCCCGTTTTGCATTTACAGGCTGCTTCATTTCCAAAAGTGCCTATTCTCATTTCAATTAAAACAAAACCAGGAACTACACTGTTGACATTCAGTTTGTTTCCCAACTGACATTCCTTTACATGACATTCATCCACATTATATTGAAATGGACTGTACATTTCTGGTAATCACAACATTTAGACATCATACTATTATTTGACTTGCAAAACGTCTACTGTAATTCAGCCTGGTTTTGAAAAGTTACCAATATTTCAAACAACAAAAAAAAAAAAAAATTAAGCAAATCTGACAGCCAGGCCAGTGCAAGCATTCAACGCAGACCAAGGCCTGGCAACAAAATGAAAGATTATGATCTTCAACCTTATTTCCTGCAAGTATCTAGCCTGTTACTATTTAGATAGAGTTTTCCTACCACTTCACAATCCTATAACTAGAGTTCAGGTACCACATTATGCAGACAACCTGAGAACCATCACACATTCAATATTACTCCATATAGAAAGCAGAACCAGCAGTGCAAGGGTTCTTGCTAATCAGCAACAAAAATACAGGGGTTGAGTCACCCAGAATAAGCTCATCAAAACCTGCACTTCATATCCAGCATATTTCAGGATACTTAAAAAAGATAAATTGTTTATCCTTTTCTGGTTATTGTTGCAGGTATGTAAAATGTTATTTCTAAAAAAAAAAAACATTTAACAGAAGCTGCCACTTATTTTTTGCTTTTCAAGTGGGGATCATGAGATTTGAGGGCATCCTTGCATCAACAGATGGAATTTAACCCTGTACGAAATGAACTACAGACAGCCATATGCTACATGTATCCTTTCAAACATAACATACAACGCCTGAAGCAGACGAGTAAGGTATCCAGGAATCTGACCCAAAAGAGGCCCACAGCCCTTGAACGCTCAAGGTCAAAGCGGGACGGTTCTGTCAGCTCAAGACCGAGCTTTTTCCCAGACGGGAAGAGATCCCCTGCAGAAGCTCCTCCACGAAGGGTGAAACCAGGCCCCGCCAGCAGCGCCCGCGGCAGGTACTGGAGTGGGGAGCGGGAGGAGAGCCTCTGCAGCCCCCAAACCAACCGGGCCCGCTTTGCGCTACGGGAGACAGCGGCGGAGAGCGGACCACGGGGCGGCAGTCGGGCGAGTCAGGTGCCACAGGTTAACTGATGCAGAGCAATTAACAGGCTCCTTGGCACCTGCCCTCCGCGCCCAGGCCAGATCGGGCCTGGCTCGGCTCTTGTCCTCTCCAACGGTGCCCGCAGCCCGGCCCGGGAGCGAAGAGGAGAGGGCCGGCTATGCTCCAGAGGCGGACCCCACTCGGCTGCGGCGCCCTCCCCAACACAGGCGCGGCGACAGGAGGCAGGAAGGGAACAGTCGCCGCCGGTCCCCACAGCTTACCCGCGCCGGGAAGAAGGGGAAGAGGAGGAGGAGAAGGTAGAGGAGGGGACGCCGCGGGGAGCTGCGTTACCTGAGCGACCCAAGCCGGAAGAGCCCGACCACCGCCAGCAGCCCCGCGCCGCCCTGACAGCTCCCGGCATGCACCGCGGCACCGCTCACCTCACCGCACCGCACCGCTCCCCCTGCCGGGCCGCGGCTGGAAAGGCGCGCGCCAGCCGCGCGTGTGATGCGCGGGCGGGAGAGCGGGCGGCAGGCGCCGGTGGCGGGCGGCGCGCGTGAGTGGGCGGCGCGCCCCAAAGGCTTCCCTTCTTGTCGCGGCGACGGCGGGAACCGGCGGGTCAGGTGCGGGGAGTCTGCCCGTGGGCAGCTGGGGTGCGCAACGCTGTGGTTGTGTGCGCACCTGTGCTGGTGCGGGAGCAGGCTATGCAGGTGCTTACGGGGCGTCGTGCGAAGGAGGAGGTGGCTCCAGGTGTGGGCTGTGGGATTCTGTGAGGAAGCAGCTGCTTGTGCCTCGTCGATGGTTGGCGTCGTCGTGCTGCATATGGGGAAAACGTGGAAGTGGGCGCATGTGCACTGATGGAAACAAGCATAAGGAGTTTGTATATGTATTTTGTCTAATCTTTACATAGTTCACCATATATAGTGTAGGTAAAAACGGAAGGCAAGTGGTACTTCAGAAAATAATTGATTGTATCAGTAGTAGCTCTATTTTGAATGTTAAAAAAATTGTTGCTGCTAGTATGCTTGAGTCGTTATTGCACGTCAAGGTGTGTGGGGTGCCCACATGGAAGATAGTGGAAGGGAGTTTTTATTACATGATGATTTTCAAGTGACCAGTTCCACAGTAAAAAGGGCACAATGCTTAGACTGCAATCTCTTAGTTTCAGTCATCATTAGGGTTTTCAAATTAAAGTAGGCTTCGTAATAGCAAACAGTTATTATGGTTATAAATTACTTCACTGGGGAAAGGAAAAAAAAAGAAGTGTATTCAGCTTGTGTAATAAATCTTTGAGACTTTGTCTGAAGACAAGTAAATATTTCTGAAATATTGCTAGGGGAAAAATCTCATAACATTTGTAAATCTTTTACTCGGTGACTTACATTATCAGCCAACACTTCATGAAGTTTAATTTTACTCTTCAGACTTGGCATAATAAGAGAAAATGTGATTCCTTTTCTCATTAAACTATTCCAGGATTCAATAGATGAGAAACAATTACTTTTTGGAAAGCAGACAATGCCCACTGACTTTCTGAGGCATTGAGTATAACTACAGGTCATGTGTTTCCAATTAAAATGTTGGCTTTACATTTATTTTTCATTGAAGGTACTTACAAATGCATTTGAGATTCTTAACTGGGGTCTGTTGTGCTTTTGGAGTTATTTAAAAGTGATGATCTTCACAGAGGTGATGGTCCTTTCAATACCAACTAGGTGCCTTCACATGATCCTGCGCTGTAATGCAGATTCCTAAGCTTCCCTTCTGCTGAATTTAGCAGTGGCAGTTACAAACAGTTCTCTGAAATTGTCTCATCAACTTTATGTGCACTGGCGATCAAAAAATAAATAAAAGAAAAAAAAAACCACAACAAAACAACCAAAACCACCACTATCACCACCAAAACCTACACAAAACATAGTATGTTATCAGGAAGGATATTGGGAACATAGTAAGAGGTTTGGCTGCTGTATAAAATGCTGGTGCAGCCTTGGATTGATGACTGCATCAATTCTTCATGGCTCAAGAAGGATGTTGTGGAGTTATGGAAGGCACAGAGGAGGGATGGTGCTGTTGCCTTACAGCAAGAGCAGTAACAGCTGGGACTGTTGGGTATGGAGAAAGAAGGCAGGGGAGAGGACTGATCAAGATTTTATATCTTGAAAGATATAAAGTTGTTAACCACGTAGTTCTGAGTATGAGAATGAGGCAGCATCTCATGGAAACAGTGGAAGATCATTTTTGAGATGTGTAAAGAAAATGGCTTTTCTGCAAAGCAGTTTGTGAACTTCTAGAACGTGTTGCCATCCGAGGTGGGGGACTTGGATGCTGTCCATAGGTTCAAGGAGGCATTATTCATATTGATGACAAACACGTAAGTGGACACTAAAGGAAATAGGCAGGGATGTACCCTCCAGCATCCCTATAAAATGAGAAACACAGAGGAGGTACCAGGAAGTGACAACACAGAGGAGTTTTACCTAAATAGTGTCGTCTTTTACTGAACATTGGAGTCAAAATAGTGAC
The DNA here is from genome assembly GCF_027791375.1 of Indicator indicator. Lineage (NCBI taxonomy): Eukaryota > Metazoa > Chordata > Aves > Piciformes > Indicatoridae > Indicator > Indicator indicator. The sequence goes on along the minus strand of NC_072011.1, from coordinate 5,429,538 downwards.
CTAGATGCATGGCTGACGCCATGTGCAGTTGCTCTGTAGGACATTTACCTTCATTCCTGTATAATTATTTCACTGCAGAAATGCTGAGAAACCTATAATAGACAATTATGAATAAATGAAGCTCACACCCTGCAAATACCTAAGATTATTCATAACTTTGTAGCTGTGTGTAGCCTTTGTAAAGTCAGGGCTCAAGGCCATTTTACTAATAGTAGGAGTCAATTTTCCTATAATTACGTGGATTTTGTGTTTGACTTACAACCTGCTTGCTCAGAACAATTTAACCTGCAATATGCACATCGGGGGTTGGACGAGATGATGTTGCAAGGTCCCTTCCAACCCTTAATGTTCTGTGATTCTGTGGTTTGTGAAGTAATAGGAAATAAAAGCCACTGTGTGGACTAAATATTTTTCTTCCTTAATAAACAAACAACAACAAAATCCCCAAACACCACCCTCAGAATGACATGTAGAGAGTATAGCCTTGAAAGAGAGTATAGCTTTGTAAAAAAAAAAATTCTTGGTTGAACCAATTTAGCTCACTATTATCTATCATATTTTTTCCCCACAGAATCAAATCTTACTTTATCTACTTCTCTGAGACTTTCCTAAGACATCCACTTGGTTTTGCCAAGTCCAAGGCCAAAAAATACTTCAAAATAATGATGTCTTAGGTAGTAAATAGCTGTAAAATTAACAAGTGCAAATCTGCCTTTTTGTTTAAAACTTTGCAGATTGTGTTTTCAAATGACTCTGCAGTTGCAGAAGGTGGTGTGACATTCATAGAAAGTGTTTTTTTTTTTTTTTTTCTTTCCCTGGTGTTCTCAACTACAGACCATCCACAGCCTCTTACATACTGGAGGGTGGCATGTTGGATGAAGTGTGCACTGGTGACAATGCTCATGAGTTAAGGGACAATCAAAGAGGGGTGTCTCTTGATAGAAGACCTTGTGAGAGGCAGTAGGAAGCCTCACCACAGGAGAGCAGATGTCTGTGCTAAGGGTCTGTTTGGTCAGACTGCAATGTGACAGCATTCAAGAGCTGGGTAAATGTGGATTGCAAGGAATTGGGGCAGTCTTGTAATGTTGCAAGGAAGGGTGGAGAGGGAATTGTTCATAAGGCAGGGTGGTGGTGCAGTGACATGGCCTAGGACACAGTTTCTGGGCATTGACTGGGAAGCCTTTCCCTGGGTCAGTGGGTTCCATGCTTTGCAGACAGGGTGGGTTGACCCCAGCCAGCTGCTAGCTCACTCCTCTGCAGGAGAACAAGAAGAGAAAAGCAAAAAAAGTTGTCCATCAATGATATATTAGTAAGTGAAGAGGGGGAAAAAACCCCCATACAGTCACTCACCATCTCCCACAGGCAGACATGCACTGATGTCCAGCCAGTCTCTAAGCAGCAGCTACTTTAGAAAGAGTACACCCCCAGGTTTTATTGCTGAGCTTGACATTATGTGCTGTGGAATCTCTCTCTGGTCAATTCAAGTCAGCTGTCCTGCCTCTCCCCCACACCAGCTTCTTCCCTACCTCCATCCCACTTGCTGTGCAGAGCAGAATGAGACACTGAGAAGGCCTTGACAGTGTGCAAACAGTGTTCAGCAACAGGCAAAACATTAGTGTGTTATCAACACTGGTCACAAATCCTAAGCACAGCAACATAGAGGCTGTTGTGACGAAACTCACAGAATCACAGAATCAGCCTCCAAGATCATCAAGTCCACCTGATTAGCCAACCCTAACTAATCAACCAGACCATGGCACTAAGTGCCTCATCCAGTCTTAAACACCTCCATGGATGTCGACTCCACCACCTCCCTGGGCAGCCCATTCCAATGGCCAATCTCTCTTTCTGGGAAGAACTTCTTTCTAAGATCAAGCCTCCACTTCCCCCTGCACAGCTTGAGACTGTGTCCTCTTGTTCTGCTGCTGGTTGCCTGGGAGAAGAGACCAATCCCCACCTGGCCTCAACCACCCTTCAGGTAGTTGTAGAGAGCAATGAGGTCTCCCCTGAGCCTCCTCTTCTCCAGGCTAAACACCCCCAGCTCCCTCAGCCTCTCCTCACAGGGCTGTGCTCCAGACCCCTCCCCAGCTTGGTTGACCTTCTCTGGACATGCTTGAGCAACTCAACATCTTTCTTGAATTGAGGGACCCAGAACTGGACGCAGTATTCAAGTGTGGCCTAACCAGTGCTGAGTACTCCACTCCAGCCAGACCTAGTAAGAGGCTGCTGCAGCTTCAAGAGGCCTGAGACTGCAGGAACCACCCTGCAGAGGTGGTGCTTTTGCCTACTGGAGGTATACAGTGGTGAGGAGTCATGAGTTGAGGAGGTGTCCAGCAGACCATGCAGTACCAAGGAAGATGAAAGGGTTCTTCTCAGAGACCCTGTGGAAGTGAGAACCCAAACTGCACAGAGGAGGGACAGCTAGAGATTGTAGTTGGGTGTAGGGAAATGAAGGATTTCCCATGATGGGGAAGGCTTGTGACTTCTAGCAACATGAGGATAATTCCTTCTCTACCTGCAGATCTGCAACTGTAATACAGACTCCATGTCCTGGTAACAGATGATGGGGAGACTTATCTGGGGAATCACCACAGTTGTCCAAGCCTGAACCACAGAGCAGCACCACCAGGAGACAGTGGATAAGAGCAGTGGGTGCCTTCTTGCTTGTGAAGGCTGGAGGACCCCAGCTGCGTGGGATTTTTGCCTGCTGGGGGCTTAGATCCAGCGTGTTGCAAGAACACTGATGAGGCTTACCAGTTCCTCAGCCTACTACCCCCCAACTGCTTATCCACATGAGCACCAATGAAACTCCTTTCTCTGTGAAGCAGCATCTTGAGTATCTGGAGCTCTTGTATGGGCTGGGTGAAAGGGCTTATACATCAGGATCAGAAGAGTACCAGTGAGGGTGACACCTTGATGGAAGCATACCACAGACCACCTGCTCAGGATAAGGAAGTGGATGAATTCCTTCAATAAAACCCAAGAAAGTCTCTGTGACATGAAGTCTGGTTATCATGGGACACTGCTGCCCCTGGGAAGATTGAGCCCTGGGGACCTGTAGAGACCAGGAGTGCCAGGCTGGGAAGCAACTCCCTCCGTAAGGAATGCCCCAGAGCCTTAGTGGGAAGCATTCTGGGCTGGCCATGACAGCAACGTGGGCCAACAGCATCTTGGAGCCCGTAGATTAAGAAGACTGATTATCCTCAATTTCGTAGCCCTTTGGTAGGCAACGTCTAGGAGATAGTGCAGTCTTCCCCCATGCCCCTTTCAGAGAAGGCATCTGTAAACGACACCAAGTCTGACGGAGCTGAGCAATGTGAGGTGAGCTGTCGTCCAGGCAGGGAGGAAATCGCAGCCCCCAGTGCCTGTGAAGAGGTGCCTGATAAGGTGGACCAAGGCTCCAAACAGGCTGGTGTGGCAGGAGGGCAGAGACGTCAGGAAGATGTTAACACACAAGAGGTTCATACTGGGTATACGAAAGCTCGTGAGGCCAGCCGAGTGCGGGAGCGGGGCTGCCCTGGGGAGATTGTGCAGGCCTCCAACTCAGGGCCTCGGCCACCCAGGCCCGACCCTACAGCCGCCGGCAGAGCGAGTGGAAGCGGTGGGGCGTCGCGGGGGCCGCCGACCTACAGGGGTCGCTGTGGTGAGCGAGCGGCCGCAGGCTGCCTTCGCCGACCGGCGGAAGAACAACCACTTCCTGCGCGGGCGGCCGGAGCTGTCTCTTCCCTGGCATGGCGGGAGGGTTTCTGCTGGAGATCAGGCGGGGGACGCAGAGCGCCTTGCTGGTTATCCGGTAGTGTGGCAGCGCTGCCTGCCCTCCGCCGCTCGGAGCGGCCAGTGCTGGCGGGGGGAGGCGGGCCTGGGGTTTAGGGTCTTTAGCCCTGAACGCGGCGGGAACCCGGGATACGTACCTGCGCTTCCCGCTGCCCTTCCTTTCTTTTGAAATTTGGAAAAGCCCGCGTTACTGCATAAATAAATGCTTCCTAAGTACGGTGGTTTATTTCTCTCGATTGCTGCTCACCCCCATGGGAGACCTTGGTTTACCGCGTGGGGCCCAGGGCGCGACTCGGGCCGCGGGACAGCCGCAGGCCCACGCCAGGCTCGGTCCACCGAAGCCACGAGCGGGACACCCCACGGCTCTTCACGCCGACCTCGCTTTGTGTCCATCTGCCGCAGAGCTATTAGTGCGTTAGACGAGCCGCAGCTCCGCTCCGGCGCCCTAGCGCTGAGGCTCCTTCCCGCCCGTCACGGCCTGCGTATCTAAAGCAGCAGCTCGCCCTGACACCTTTTTTCCTGTGGTAAACCCGTTGCTTTGCGTCCCCAGCGAGAGGGATCTCCCGAGGTCGCCAGTGGACGTTTGTCTGAGCACGGATCGTTTGGAAATAAGGAGCGCTGAGAGCTGCGAGGCGGCCGCGCTACCGGCAGAGGTCAGGCTGGCGCCGTCCTCCTGCCGCGGCCTGCGCTGCTTGCCTGGCGACGGCCTCCACCTGCGGCTGCGGCTGCGCCGCCCGCTGCCCAGCGCCGGTAAGGCTGGGGCGGGGCCGCTCCGCTGCTCGCTCGGCGCTGTCCGGGAGCGAGGAGCGTGCATCTGTGCTTAAACCTTTGCTGCTTTGGGTTACCTGAAACCGTACTGATTTAAGTGACGTGCAGGCAGAGACTTTAAAGTGTAGGCTCTGCAGCACACACACAAAAAACCCAAACAACAAACCAAACAAGGAGTTCCTGGTTTGCATTGTGCATTTGGTGGTGTTTTGTCTAAAAGGATCCCTTTAGCTCCGAATTGATTTAAATAGGAATGGATAAAAAACTAATAAAGCTGTCAGTTTTGACAATCAGAAGCGCAGAAAGTGGCGTCATGAAAAGGAAACACGGTTGCTGAGTAAGGTCTGTGTGGGAGTTTGAGATCTGCCCTTGTTTTTTCAAACCTTGAGCTTTCCCATTTTAGTTCAATACGATATTCCACTCAGTTTTTTATTTGGTAGCAGGAAATGCAGCAATATGATTCATCGACCCAATCACACCAAGGTTGTCACTGACCGTATAATCATAAAGGATTGTGATTTTTGTGTTGGGGCTTGTTCTCACAGCCTCCGTTTGCAGAGGTTAATGTTGCAGGTAACATCTGCAAAGTTACCTTCTTTATTTCCATGATGTTAATTCAAGTTTAGGATATATTTGCATAAATAGGAAGCATGATAATAGAGCTGGTGTTTGCTTTCATGCTAGCATCCAAGCGCAATACATTTAGATTCCTTTAATGGGATGGGAAACATATTAAATGACATAAAATTGCCATTCTGTGGTTTTAAAATAGAAATGACTGCTAAACTATGTCATACACAATAATGATTTCAGCACCAGAAATGCACTGGAGTACTTTGTTGATTTTATGATATGCTGGGGTTGCTTCTATGGACTTTGCATATGCATTTTGCATTATACAAAAATTCTTTAGTGTGGCTTATTAATGGAACCTGCTTTAAAAGATCAAAGATTAAGTTTTAAGCATCTACCTTTGAAAGTTGTGCAAATGAAAAACATGTATATGAACCGCATGGTATATATTGCATAATCTTAGTTACCCTTTAATGTTTTATATTAGTATGCTAAACTGGTGTTTAGCAACGTATGCTAAATAGTTGTTTCTAATATTAAATTCTGGAACCTCTTAAAGTATTTCTCATTTGTGTTTGCCGCATAAATCTCAATGCCAGTGCTGAGTATATACTTTGATACTTAAGTTTGATAAAGTGGGTAGTGCAAAACATAAATAGAGCTAAGCTTACAGTTTTACTTTTCTTCCACCTAATGTTATTTGATAATTTGTGGAGGCTTTTATAGCTCCTTTTTCAATTTGGAAGGGTTTTCTGAGCTGGCTTTTGTGAGGCTGTTTTGTGCTTTACTGGCCTGCAGAGGGTATTGCTCACTATCTATTCCCTTGACTGGTACCACAGTGGCTGATGATGTCTTTACCTGCCTGAAAATTTAAAACTAGTGCTCCCTCACTCCCAACTATTTCGTGTTACATATTGGAATATACCCTCATATTGCAGAGGAACTGATTAGCAGGAATATAATTACAACAGAGTGGTATTTGATTTGAATTTATACAGTCACTGTAATGATAGCAATACTTCAACTCCCCTTGTGGAGATTTCTGCCTTGAAAATAATTATTCACATATAAAATTCCTACCCAGCAGCATCAGGCATAAGGTGGAGATGAGAAGCTTTTCCCAAAACTTAGTATTTGGCTTCTAGAGAGAGAGAAATTAAAGTGGTCAGCATTTTGTTTTGTTTGTTAGATTCTTATCTTGTTTGGATTTAGACACGTGGCAGGATTTTTCTGTTCGAGTGACTGAAAATCTTACACAATTTTGAGTGTATCTTCTTCTCTGTATAGATTTGGTGTTTAATTTGAGAGAAAGTCTGGAATCCCAGAAGAATTACATCTTCTACTGTCAATCCTGTGGTGACATCATAGTAAAAGGCCGGTGAGTACTGCAATGTCTTGTATTTTTAGCAATAAATGCCATAGTGAGTGGTATTCGTGTTACTTTGTGTACTTAGACAGCTAAAAGATACTCACTTTGCAGTCAATAGATAAAAACACTTCTGAAACATCAGGAATGACTAAAAGCAAAATTACCTGAAACAGTTTTTCACCTTGTATTTGTATGTTCTTGATTTCATTCTAGCTGGAAAGTAGAAGTACCTGACAAAGGGAGTTTGGTACATTGCCCTGGAAGGTGGGAAGTCTGGATTCTTTTCCTGCTTGTCTGCTATGCTTTGATCAAAAGGTTTCATTTTGTATCTGGACTTCTCGATATGTAAAATCTCTGCTTTGAGATCTATGCGTTTTTTTTTTTTTTCCATACAGAATCTCTTTGCACTCATCATAATAGCTTCTAATTTTGCTGTACAAATAAAAAGCTGTAACAGTTTGGCTTGAAAATACAGAAAAATGTCCATCGTTTTCACTGATTAAAAAATTATTTAGTCTTTTAGTAGCTGACACCTTTGCTGTGTTGAAGGGAATGAAACTGAAAATTTCAGCCTAGACTTCCTCCTCTGCACTTCAGGAGGCCTCTTCAGTTCTGCTCAGTCTTCTAAATACCCTTCAGAATGAGGATGTTGACCACAGCTCTCCTTCTATCTGTAAGGCAAAGCCAAACTCCAGTGCAGTTCAGGGATGCTGAATTCAGAAAGCACAGGACCTGTTTCTTAACTGTGTGAGTCAACCTTGTTCTTTAGAAAGACCTCATTCTTTAGACCTCGACTCTGTTCTTTAGAAAGTCTGTAAGAATTTTAAAGAAAACCTCTTGCAGTTTCTGCCTCTTTCAATCTTGACAGCTTCAGGTGGATATATAAGAATTATTAGAGCAGCACGCAGCTTTTTATGATCTGTGTCACTCCTAATACTCAAAATGGTGGCAAATGAGTGGCAAATTCTGTAAATCCTGTTACTTTTTCGTCATACATATGGAATTATGGCTGGCTTGAATGTAAACAAATGAGGATTTCTTGACTCTCTCTTCTAAAATGTCACGTAATAACTCTTAATTTGATATATTTGTAGAGTAATGGAACTTGTGATTTCTAGTCAGTAATATCTGATTTCAAAAGATATTGCACTTTCATATTTTTCTCTCTGAGTGGGCGTTTTCTTAAAATTCAGTGCATCAAATTCATATGCATGAAGTTTATATCATTTGGTTCTGATGCAGTCAGAATTGTTGAGGAAAGGAAAAGAAGGCATATTCCTGTCTCATTGCTTGGCATTCCTCCTTGCAGGGAACCTCTGAGTCCCTCAAATTTGTCACTGAAAAAAACAGTGATTAAGACAAGGGTTAGAAGAGTGGAGCTGCCAGCATATCCAACACCTTCTGTTTCAGCACTTCTGAAAGGAAGACAGCAGCATAGTCAATGTTTTAACTCTGGAATTTGTATGTGTGTCTCTGGGCAGAGCTGAGTGTGACATGGCAGTGCTAGGTGGGGGTTTATTGCAGTGTGAATTTCTGGGGAAGGATCTGTAATAAGAAAAATCTGAGATCTAGAAAATGATACCTTTGAGGAGAAATTGAAATAAATGGGATTTAGTTTAGATAGAAGACGTAAGACTCTTCCAGTATAAAAAGTTACTGCAGCAGTGTTTAGTTGAAGCAAGGGGAATTTTTATATATATATACTGAATGGAAAGCCGTAATTTTAAAGACTTCATTAGAGAAATATGTTAGGAATAGTCTAAATGTAAATGATGCTTCTTTGATGCAAGAAAATGTGCTCTGAAATCCCCTGGCTTAGTGTTTTTCCTTCCATGAATCTGATAGCTCTTCAGAGGTTAGGGTTCATGCTCTGATTCTTTTCCATTACTCTTGCATTACCCACGTTAGAGGAAGTGATTAGATTATTTTTTTTTCCTTCCGTGATTTAAGAGCTGCAAAGTATTTGGTATACTTTATTTCTTCTTTCCTTCCAGTTAGGCTAAATGTAGCTCAGCTATAAAATAATTCTTAAAGGCTTTATTGCTGTCAGGAAGAAATTCCTAAAGGCTGAATGCTGTGAAAATTAAATTGACTCTTAAACAGTAAACTTTTTCCTTAGCCAAGATGATAAGAATTTGTGCTCTGTAAGTATTCTGCTGTAAAACTGATGGGAGGGAAAATCTTCTAATTACATGTTTCCTTCCATAAATAGTTTTAAGCACGACAATTAACCGTCAAGCTGGTCTGCTGAAGATTTTTTAGTAAATAAATAAGGAAGACTGCTGTTAAAGAGAGAACAGAAGGGTTATATGTTTAAAAGTTAAAAGCCCATTTTACTTCCAGCTTTCAGAATTTTCAAGAGACAGGGTGATACTACTGGGTTCTCAGATATTGATGGTGTTAGAGATGATTTTTCTTAGTTCAATCTTAAAAGGGTCTCTGTGGTTGAATACTTAGCTTAGCAGGGGAGCCCTCCTGAGAACTGTATCTTATGGCAGGAGTCTTTTAGACTTAAAGGGTTTTAAAATTAATTACCTAGACTTCTCTATTTGGAGACAGAACTACCTCCAGAAGGACAGTCAGCCTGCCTGTATTGGAGGTCTCAACCTAAGAATTGTTTGTTTCTCTTCGTGAAGGCAGTTCAGGTGGCTGCCTTGATGTAGAAACTCAGAGATAAGCCCCCTGGTTTTATCATATTTAGCAGCCTCAGGTTAGTCAGCATCCAATAAACTTCACATTTCTTTTTTTTTGTTGTTGTTGTTTTGTTTTTCTGGAAAGATGTGTTTTTCTTAGTGTTACGTTTTGCCAGTTCTAGTGATCCAGAATATGTGTTCCTGCCTATGAATACTAAAAGCCTAAAATATAGTGGAAATGCTATATTTTCTGTATAGCTCAGACTTAGGAGGAGTTTGCTTAGCAAATTCCTACAGTTTGGAGCAACTGCTTTTTTTGGGCAAGAATTCAAGATTTTGATGGTCTAGGCTGTGAGGGTAAAGAAGAGCTGTAATGAAACTGGACAGCATTATTCTGCATCTCAAGGTAATCCCTGTCTTTTCCCCACCTTGTATGTAATACCTAAAAAACCATTTCTGATCAATATCAGGTTTTTTTTTGCTATAGTGTAAAGAGCCATACATAGGAATGAAGACTTCTTTTTTTCAGTGTGAACCCAGACGTTGGAACTAATTGATGGATTCATAGGTTCATAGAATGGTTTGGGTTGGAAGGGACCTTAAAGATAATCTTGTTCCACCCCCCTTGGCGTTGTCATTAACAGTGCTACACCAGGTTGCTCAAGGCCTCATCCAGCCTGGCCTTGCCAAGCAGTCATTTGGCCAACACCAGAATTAAGGTCCCACCATGGCAGAAATGTGGTTGTACCTCTGACAGTACATGAGACCACAGAGGCTGAAGACAGCTATGCTAAGAGTAGTGCTAAGAGGTGATCTTGTTTAGTTAAGGTAAAGCTGGGTCAGAGGGGGAGCTATTCCAACTTTCATCTGCAGGTGGGGCAAGCACAGTTTAAAATGTATTGTTGATGTAGAAAGAAGGAAGTTTTTGTAGAAGATTTTACTTTTCACCCACCCAACAATACAAAAAGGCACAAGAAACTATAATGGGAAGAACTGGCACCTTCAGGAAAGAATAGGTTGTGAACTGCAAGAAAGGGAGGGTGTCTTAACTGCTGGCTTAGCAGCGGTGTGTTTGTTTGTGAAGCAAAGTTGTATTTGCTAGTTTTAAGTAAGCAGTAGAATCAAGAAGCTCTGTCTAAAGGTTTCAAGCAACAGCAGAAGACATAAAGGAATGAAAGGAAGCAGTCAAGGAAATTAGGAAGAGAGCAGAAAGCACAGCTCTGCAGCAAACAGTACCTCTACAAAACTGTTGGAGAGGTGTGCACTGTTAAAGCTGTTGCCCATGGCTTTGGTAAAGGGGCTGAAATTTTTACCAGTGCAATAGTTTTCTAGAAAACACAGGTGAAAGAAAGTGTAAATATGTGGGCAGTATCCATCCAAACTAGTACATTCTTAATAAAAACATATGTGGTGGGACCACATAATGGCTGTAGGAACTACGACCAGGAAAGTATTTACCACTCACTCATAGTGATCAAGCTGGTATTTATATAACCATATGTATGTATTTTAGCTTTAAGAGTGTATTTTGCAACTTAAAGCAGTGGTTCCAAACTTTGGCTTGCAAAATACTTTGGCATTGTGTGTAACTAAGGAAAGTAAGTTGAAAACAATGCTGATAACAACAGCAGAGCCTGATATTGCCTGGAGCAGCCTCCTTGGTCCATGCAGCTGCCCAGGAGAAAGGGATTTAGATTTTTTTTTTTGTATGTGACTTCTGAAAGTTGAATCTGACTCTAAATTAAGATTACATTATCCTTTTTTTTTCAGTGATGATGCACTGTGGTACTTCTGTCAGGATTTATCTTTTCCAGTGTCTGCTATCTGACTTTGAGGGGCTTCAGGGGACATGTTCTCCCTTGCTGTGACAGTAGGCTGTTTCTCCTGGTTTTGTACCAATATTTGACACAAGGGAACTCTGCAAGAAGTAGTAATAAATATAATTGCAAATGCTTGTTATGCTTTTCATGACTGGATAGAACTCTGCCATGTGATTCCTTCCAAGAAAGATTATGCCAAGTTCTGCCTTATTGGAGATTCACCCTTGGGAAATGCTTTATCACAAACTTGGCAGGAAACACTCAGCCATTGCTTTTTCCAGAATTCATCCAAAGAAAGAACCTTTGACTGAAAGGGGAGTCAAGCTCTTCCTTTTGAGAAAATGCCATACCTCCCTCCCTTCTTGTAAGGAATCTAAGCTCTCTTTTAGTCTCTTAGAAAAGAATGTCATGTATTGAAATACAGTTTTTCTTCTTCCCTCTTAGGAAATTTCACAGAGTTCTTCCTCTACCAAGTGAAGACTGGAGTGCTTTGGTTGAAGAGTGGTGTTGTCACCCTAACCCCTTTGCCAGGAGCACTTTGTACCCTCAGCATGATGACTGTTTTCTGGGAGACACTTTTTTCCTGGTGAATTCAGGAAATGAATCACCTGTGCCTAAACCTTCCATGTGCTGCCCAGAGACTGGGCACCATGTGTCTCAGAGTGGCTCCAACTTGGTAAAGTATTTTGTTTAAGTAATTCTTAAGTAGTTCTTCAAATAATTCTTATTTGGACTTTTCTTTTGTTGTAAAAGACTTTTTTTTTTTTTTTTTGTCACCGGTCTATTTATCTTGTATGTTTTACAGAGCTGTTGTGAAGTCACAGGGAGCTGTTGACATCCAGTTATACAGAAGCCAGAAAATATTCTAAGCTGTGATTTACATTTTCTAAAGCATGTGCCGTGGTCTTGATATTGACCTAGATATGTAAGAAGAACTTCCTATACACTGAAAACTATCAGAAACTATTCAATTAGGTAGTTGTAAACCTAAATATTTTCCCCCAAAGTATCCTGAGTGAGGGACATTAACATTTGGTTAGGTAGTAACTGTAACAGATTAGGTGTTTGCCAAAGGGTAGTGAAGCAAAGATGCATGACCATAAATATAATCAAAGGAAGTGATTATTTTTTCTTCCCCTTTTCTTTGAAAAGACTTGGAAAAAATCACAATGTGTTTTGGGTTCAGGTGTGTCTGGTGATCTGTCTTACACTCTTAAACTCAGTTTCCTCACTGTATTCTGACTGCCTTGTGTAATGAAAGAGGTCTGCCACCTCAGGTTATGACTCTTTATATATTGATGTTTCTGAGGTGGTCCGGGAGGGAGTATCTCCATCAGCCAAGTCTCCTGTAAGAAGGATGTAATTTGGCTTAGAAATATCAAAATTTGTTGTTGCCCAGAAAAAAAACAAGAAGCAAACCAACATTTGTAGAGGTATTAATGTTTCAATGTTGGGATAAAAGTCATGAAGAAAAAAAATTCAATATTTCACTTGTCTAGGAAAGCCAGCACTTGTGTAACAGTTCAAGCAATAATCTTTTTTTCTGCCAGAAGAACATCCAGGAACTTAGTTCACCAAAGCCTAAATTTCCATGAAGTCCTTTCTGTTAATCTACTGCTTGTCCATATTTGTGCTGACAAAGGTTGGACCTGCAGATAGCATCTTTTCTTCCAGCAGCATGTATTAAATCTAATTACCAAAATCCTCCTACAATTATGGGAACAGTTGCTGCTTTGGCAACTTGTGTCTGCAACAGCTTCCCAACATGAAACTTTTAATCTTTTGAGAAGTAACACCAGAGACCTTGATTCCTGCCTGCTGCTGCTTATCATCATTAGGGATTTGTATTATCCTGAGTTAAATCACTGGGATTCTCACTGTTCAGTGGTTGCTGGTGCAATGCATCCAAGCAAGCCATCTGCTTGGGGAACAGTTCTGTCCTACAGCACATATCTGCAAGTCTTGCAGCTGTGGTCCCTTTGATTTCTTGTTCCATTGTTCCTGGAAAAGAGGAAGATGAGGAGGGGAAAATAAGAACTGATGCCCTGAAAGGATGTCAGCATGGGAGAAGCAGATTAATTTGGATTAACTCTGTGGCAATTTGGGTTATTTCTTGTTATTTCTTCTAAGTGACCTTAAGAAGGAAGCTGAGCAAGAGATTCCAAATTTCCAACAGGGCAATGCTTTCTACCAGAGGTCTCCCAAATCAATTATCTCACCTTTCAGTAGTCTCAAAAGAGATCTTAGAACAATGGGAGCACAGATGGGAAGAGGTAGGGTGCGTGGAGTTCATATTGCAGCCCAAAGACAGAGGAGTAGTCTACCCAACACACTTCTTCAGTCAAAGGGAATGTTTGCCAGAAAAGGGTTGTTTTTGAGACAGGAACATGATAAAAGGATGTAGGACAAAAATGTTACTGAGATGTGGGTCAAACCAGGATAACAGCAGAATTTCTGAATGAGGGTGGGGGCTATTTTCTGTCAGAGGCAGACAATAGCAGTTTAGTGTGATGAATTTTCATGTTTGTTTCCCTGAACTTGCATTGAAGTTGGGAATTCTTTCCTCATTCGTGTCAAATCCCTCTTTCTGCATCTTTCACTCTTGCAATGAATTCTCATTTCTGTGTTTACTTGCTTCCAGTATCGCTTGCTTGCCAAACAAATAAACTGTAAGATCCAGCAGCAGAAACTGGACTAATAAGGAAAAAAAAAAAAAAAAACCTTGTACTGAAACAGAGAATTCTTTCATAATATAAGGAATAGAAAGTTAGAGACAAGATGGATTGCTTTTGGCATAAATGTTCTCAGTTCAGAGAATATTGTTGCAATCTGCCCCAGTATGAAAGTTCTTTTTTAATTGCATTGCAGTTCTTTGGAAAGTGTTTGCTTATGACCAAAATAGTAGCAGGAATGTACCAGAGATGCTTAAACCATCTTTTCCAGCCTCCAGAGGGACCAAGACAGCATCTGTCCTTGGCAAACAAATTTTTCACATCTATTAGTCTTCTTCCAGTGTTACACAGTTTTTAACTGTCACATGGTCTTGCAGCATCCTAATAGTGTCTCCTGGGGAAAATATTTTCCCTGACACTGTATCAGGGATCCTTAGGAATAGAAATAGAAAATACTAGGCTGGTGATCCAGCTCCATCTGCAGATTGCCAGCGTCTGCAGATTGTCAAATAGATATATTGATTTAATTAGGCTAGCCAAAATTACTGCTTTTTGTGTTGATACAGTGGGGTGGTGGTGTTTTTTAGGTAAGGTACTGCACAAGTCTCAGCTAGCTCCTCTAACTGTAGTCAGAACAAAAAAGATTCAAGCTGTAGCTTTCAAGAAAGTACTGTATGTCAGACACTTGTACTGTGCAGTGTTTGTACCAGTTTCAAATACTGGTTTTCACAAAACCATGGCTACTTATCCATTATCTTCAAGTTAAGCAAGTAAATTTAGCTGTATGTTTGAGAGGAGTAGCAAGGCAGGAACTGGGAAAGGTGGCAACTGTGTATGTGTGAACCAGCTGTTTTTTCTGATCTCCATTACAAAGGGGCTGTGCTTCCAATACAGTCAGCTTCCTGAAGTTGTAACACAGGCTGTCAGGCCCTCCAGTTGGATTCCTGGTTTGTGGGGAGCAAGCAGGACTTTGTGATCCTAAGTTCAGCTTGCATGTGGCATGCTTCCTGGTGTTTGGGGAGCTATGGTGGTCATTTTTGATCATTTTACTATTTGCATAGTACAGATCAGAGAACTCTGGCATCAAATCCATCAGTTCTGTCTGAGGTACAGCTTAGAGAAAGACATCCAGTGTTTATGTAATACTTCAAATGATGGAAGCTCCACAGAGAAGGACCTCAAGTCCTGGTTGATAATAAGTTATCCATGGGACATCAATAAGCCCTGGTGGCCAAGAAAGCCAACAGTGTATTCAGACGCATTGTGTCCAGCAGGTCAAGGGAGGTTCTCCTCCTCCTCCTCCTCTTCTCAGCCCTAGTTAGACCACGTCTGGAATATTGTGTACAGTTCTGGTCTCCCCAGTTCAAGAGGGACAGGGAACTGCTGGAGAGAGTTCAGTGGAGAGCTACAAGGATGATTAAGGGACTGGAGTATCTCTCTTATGAAGAAAGACTGAGAGACCTGGGGCTGTTTAGTCTGGAGAAGAGAAGGCTGAGACAGGACCTTATCAATGTCCACAAATATCTGAAGGGTGGCTGTCAGGAGGATGGAGTCAGTCACTTTTCAGTGATGCCCAGTGAAAGGACAAGGGGCAATGAATGTAAACTCAATCACAGGAAATTCCATCTCAACATGAGATAAAACATTTTTACTGTGAGGGGGATGGAGCACTGGAACAGGCTGCCCAGAGAGACTGTGGAGTTGTCTTCTCTACCCTACCATTCTATCATTCAATGATTTATCACATTCATTGATAAGCTCTTTCAGTGGTTAATCATCCTGATTCTTGCTGCCTTCTCATTAACTTAAGCACACTAAGAATTGCAGTTCTGTATCTCTTCTTACCTCTAAAGTCTATTTGTTTCTTAGAAATTATTTTCTTAATGGTTTTCCAAACCATTTTTCAAAATTTTAACATATTTTATAGATCCACCTTTGCAGTAATCATCTCACTAGCTCTGAAGATGTTATATTTTCTTCTTTATCCATATCAACTATTCAGTTGTTTATGCATTCAGAGATCATCTTTACCCTTACTTTTGTAGCTTCTCATTAGTAACTGTGGTTTGGTTAGCTACCATTATCTACATTATTTTGATTTGCACTGTCTTCCACTATGTATTCCTTTATTTTGCCATCACTGGTTTTGTTGTTCCTGTTGTTCCTAATTATATGGCTGTATTTTAGCACAGATCATTAGACTAAGCACAACCTACTTAATGATCCAGACTGGTGTGTTTAACTCCTCTATCTCTGTTGTTTACCCATTCCCTATCATTCCAGCAGGAAGTACTTAATCTTTTCTATAGAGTAACTGAAAAAAATTGGCCCAGTGTGTCTGACTTACCTATAATTTCTTTACTCATTGGTCTAATCACAGACCACATGTTCTTCAAGGCAGTTGAATTAGAATAAATCAATTAACCAATCATCATTCAGGTTTTGATTAGGATAATTGTGCTTAGAACTCTGCGTCGTCTGAAAGTCCACAGTCCGGTTTCTGAAGATAATCTGTAATGGACATACCTCAAAACTTGCCTTTATAAGATGGAAATAAGGCCAATGCCATTCTGTGGTGGATTAGAAGGACTGTGGTCAGTAGGTCAAGAGAGATTCTCCTCCCCCTCTACTCTGCCCTGGTGAGGCTGCATCTGGAATATTGTGTCCAGTTCTGGGCCCCTCAGTTCAGGAAGAACCTCAGGGAACTGCTTGAAAGAGTCCAGTGCAGAGCCACAAAAATGCTGAAGGGAGTGGAAAATCTTCCTTATGAGGAGAGCCTGAGGGAGCTGAGGGCTCTGTAGCTTGGAGAGGAGGAGCCTGAGAGGTGACCTCATTCATGTTGATAAAGATGTGCAGGGTGAGTGCCAAGAGGCTGGAGCCAGGCTCTGCTGGGTGATGCCCAATGACAGGACAAGGGACAGTGGGTGGAAGTTGGGGCATAGGAAGTTCCATGGAAGCATGAGAAAAACTTTTTCCCTGTGATGGTGACAGAACACTGGAACAGGCTGCCCAGGGGAGTTGTGGAGTCTCCCTCTCTGGAGATATGCAAAACCTGCCTGGATGCATTCCTGTGTGATCTGCTCTAGGTGATCCTGCTCTGGCAGGGGGTTGGACTCGATATGATGTTTTGAGGTTCCTTCCAGCCCCTGACATTCTGTGATTCTGTGAAAAGTACTTTATATAGCTAGGGCCATGAAGCCCTTTTAGCAATAGTTTTGTGATATAATAGGCCACAGAGCAGCATAGCACATCAGCATAGCACATCATCATCATTATCCATTTTAAAATTTGAATGCTAAGGGGTATGATAGTGGTGATGAAATAAAATTATGCACCCTGAAGAGAGGCATGTAGGTTCAGGCTAGTTGGAATCCAGAGAAACTGTTGCCATCTTTTATAAAGGTTACAGAAAAAGATAAATTCAGAGGTTTTTCCCCTCAGCTAATTTAATTTCTGCTAAATCCAGATACTATTTTTGTAGGCATATGCTGCAATAGAATTGTAGAATCATAGAATGGTCTGGGTTGGAAGGGACCTGCAAAAGTCACCTACTCCAACCCCATCTGCAGTCAGCAGGGGCATCCTCAACTGGCTCAGGTTGCCCAGAGCCTTGTTGAACCTCACCTTGAGTATCTCCAGGCATGAGGTCCCAACCACTTCCCTGGGTGACCTGTTCCAGTGTTCCACCACCCTCATGGTAAAGAATTTGTTCCTAACATCCAATCTAAATCTACTCCTCTCTAACTTGAAGCCATTGTCTCTCATCCTATCACCAGAGGTTATTGAAAAAAGTCCCTCTCCATCCTTCTTGTAGGCCTCCTTCAGGTAGTGGAAGGCTGCTATTAGGTCTCTCCAGAGCCTTCTCTTTTCCAGGCTGAACAACCCCAGCTCTGTTCTTAAGTTGATCATGACTTGTTTGGATGTAGAAACCAAACCAATAAAACAGTAGTTGTTAAATTACACATGGGTGTATGTAGACTATATGTAAATATCCAGTGTAGGTGTCTTCTCATTACATTTTCAGGGTTTCTAGCTCCAGAAGAGTTTATTAATTCAGGAGCCTCATTGTGGTTGTATGTACATACTGCTTCCAGACCAGAGCTGTACTGTGCTACACCCAGGTTAGTAAGACCACACAGAACTAGTTCTGGAGTTTCTGCTTTGTATTAGAGTAGGAGTTGTGCTTTTGTATCTTTATACTGACACTGGATTTAAATATTAACACTGGAATTAGTAGGATTGTTACCAGGGCAGATCAGAGGTTCATCCAGAAATGAGATCTTTTTCAGTGGCCTGTAAGGGATACATAAGAGCAAGGTAAGGATTGAGTGATGTTGTTTGGGCAGTGCAGAGACTTCTTGTGTTATCCACAGTTTTGTTTTTTTTTTTAAAGCCTTGACTGAACATTGCTTCTCCTGAATTTCTGAAGAGTTTTTGAACTTATGCATAATTCTAATATGAAAAATACTTTCTATAGTGAGTACCAAACTAGTTTATACATTGAGTGACAGCTACCTCCCTTTTCTTTGATACAAACCAGGTTCCAATTTCATAGCATGAACTATGAAAGTAAATGTTTGTTGGCTCTTCAGCTTTTCCTTAACATTCATGATTTTATGTATCTCAGTGATACATAAAACAAACCCTCATTTTTCTACCTTTCATGCTTTCTCCTATTACATCTGTTTGCTTGCCACTTACAGAAACTTGTTTTGAACTGCTGGCAATTATTCTTTGTCTTTGCTTCTGCTGGAGCTGAGGGAGGGAGGTTGTTCAAGAACAGAATCCACCTCACCTTTCTGGAATATTGTGCTGCATGCTATGTTGTGTTCTTCAGCTGTTTCCTAGTAGTCTGTGGACATTTTCTGCTCTCTGCTCAGCGGTGAACTGATATTCCTATAAAACTATCCCAGGTGGCTAGAACATTTTACTGAGGGATGGTAGTCACATTGCAGCATAATATTTTATGTATATATTTTGGAGTACTTCTTTTTTATGTGCATTATTTTCCCTTAAGAAAATAGAATTTGCCTTGTCGTTTTGTCATCCAGTCACTCAGTATTAGGAGATTCTCCTGTTAGCTATTAGAGGCTGTGCAGAGTAGTCAGTATATATTACCAGATTAAAAAACTAACATAGGACTTGCAAGCAAGTCAAAGTGTAGAAAGCTGAAGTAGTGAATGCAAATCTGTGTGTATGTAAATATGAAGAGACCAGAAACAAGACAGGGTTCACCATCTACTCTGGAGAGCATGTTAAAATTATGCATTCCTTTTTTAGGGTAACTGAGTGACATTTAAATGACATTTCTTTGTCCTACAGAAACCAAAGGAAAATACCAGAGTAATTTGTAAGCGCTGCAAGACAATGCTGGGAGAAAAGGTATCATCAGGTATGTGATGTACAAACCAAACTACACTTACCTGCATCAGTCACTGAGCACTGAAGGTTAAAAACTCTAGAGGAAAGTAGTTTATCAGGTGCAGGGCTGATTCCTATGTGTTTGTCTTGTTCCCTTCTGGAACACATGAAGTCATTGTTTCCACTGTTAATGGAAAAATCAGTTGAAAGTGACTTACAAAAAGGATTTTCCTCATTGTTGCTTTTGTGGCATATTTGGCCAGTTCCAAAGCTTTGGAAGATTCAGTGCATAATTCCATTTTACTAGGAATCACAGTAAAAAAGAGGACATAAGAAATTACAGGTACATCTCATGTTAGATGAGAAGCAGATATGAGCCACCCGTGTGCACTTGCAGCCCAGAAAGCCAACCAGATCCTGGGCTGCATCAGGAGAAGTGTGGCCATCAGAAGAAGGGCCAGGGAGGTGATTCTCCCCTCTCTACACTGCTCTTCTCAGACCCCACCTGGAGTACTGTGTCAGTTCTAGAACCATGCTGGAACATGTCCAGAGAAGGGCCTGAAGTATGATCAGAGGGCTGGAGCTCCTCTCCTGTGGAGACAGACTGAGAGAGTTGGGCTTGTTCAGTTTAGAGAAGAGAAGGCTAGGAGCAGACCTTACTGTGGCCTTCCAGTATCTGAAGGGGGCTACAAGAAAGCTGCTGAGGGACTTTTTAGGATGTTGGGTAGTGATAGGACTAAAGGGAATGGAGCAAAACTAGAAGTGGGTAGATTCAGATTGGATGTTAGCAAGAAGCATGAGGGTGATGAGACACTGGAACAGGTTGTAGTGGAAGGGAGGTAGTGGAAGCCTCATCCCTGGAGGTGTTTAAGGCTGGGCTGGATATGGCTCTCGCCAGCCTGATCTAGAGTGAGGTGTCCCTGCCCCTGGCAGGGGGGTTGGAACTAGATGATTCTTGAGGTCCATTTCAATCCTGACAATCCTGACAATTCTATTTATTTTATTGTCACTCCTACATATTAATGGGAAGGTTAATTCAGAACTTAATCAACACAACACTGGAAGCTAAAGATATGATTGCTGACAGCCATTCTGGTTTCATGAAAAGCAATCCTTGTCAAAGAAACAGGTTCTAACTTGTCATCATCTGATGATGAGGTGATGAAATTATTGGTTTAAAAGCTGTCATTATATTGAATCAGCAGGTTTTACCTGAAGTAGTGTGAAGATGGGTCTCTGTTGGTTTTTAAAATACAGTTACTAACAGGAGAGAAGCAATGTTAAGACTGTTACTAGCAGGGTTGATTCTTTCATTCTCTTTCTACTACTGCATGAGTCTGTGTGAGCCTGGCTTAGTTCAGAGATCTGTAGGATGTAAAAACTTCTCAGAAAATACAAAGCCTGTTTAAGAAATAAGTCATGAAGAGACAGAAGGTTGCAGAAGGTTGCGTCTGACCTGTACAGGCTTCAATAAAACAAAATTTAAGGTAGGACATTTGAAAGTTCACAAAGCAGGTTGTGACTTTGGGAAAGCAGTGGTTGGAAACAGGCTTCACAGGTCATCACAGAGAATGGATGCCTTGATCTATGCCTTCAGATGGTTGCAGCAACCAGTAACTGATGTGATCAGAGGGTATGAGAAAAGGCAAAGACTGCCTAGATGTGCAGAGAGTTGGTCTGGACTCTGTACCTGGCTGAAGTTAGATAACAAGTCCATTGTTTTGGCCATATTTCTTCAGTGCTGTAGGAAGTCTATGTAGGGGTCAAAGTAAAAAAAACCCAACCAACCAACCAACCAAAAAAATAACCAGAGATGTATGGCTTAAGACTAGGCAGAACTGTTTCTGTGAAAAGAGACTAGAGATCAGACTTGACTGTCATGCTTTGGTGCCTCCTCTGGAGCAGGTATCAATGCCTGAAAGATAAAGATGTATTAGAGTGGTGTAGTTATTGAGGCCAGATTTGGCTTCGAAATTCCTCTTCTGGCTATTCCTGTTCTTAACTCTTTCCCCATGTACTCCTAAGATCCTTTTCTTGGGAAATCCCACCTTCTATCACTCTGTAAGAAAACATCTTAGGGTGAGGTGTCCCTGCCCATGGCAGGGGGGTTGGAACTAGATGATCCTTGTGGTCCCTTCCAACCCTGACTGATTCTGTGATTCTATCTTAATTCCCCATGGCCTTGCAGCAGTAGGCACCAATTCCTTCCTCAGGGTAACAGCTGGGGAGCTGAAATGACTTAACTGGCTTCTTTTCCTCCTGTCTCCCAGGACTAGACACTGTGTGGAGCAAACTTAAATTAAACTTAGAGGTATAATGTAATTTTGTAATAGGGAAGATAAATTAAAAAATGTAGTACTTGCCTAGAGAAGGCATGGGATTAACAGTCTTTTGGAATCTTTGAAACAGAATAAGTGTCTTCCTGAAATGCTTGCCTTCATCCAGTTTTAATGCTGTGTGTGGACAGAGATCAGATGAGACAATCCCTCTACCCATAAAATTAATGGAACTGATGAATCTTTGCTGTTGTTCATGTGCTAAGGCTTTGTGGAATTAATTTATTACTCTATATGCTCAAGCTATTCTGCTAGCCCACTGGTAAGACCGTGTTTGTGGAATTGACCCAGAGCTTCAGTCTGACCTGATTTTATTGATAGGGGTTAAATTCTGTACACAAGCACCTCCATTTAGTGTTAAAAGCTGTCTTTAGTGGAGATTTTGGGGAACATTTACATTGAAACTCAAAATCTGTGCAGTATTAGTCTTCAGTCAGTGTGATTTTTGGAAAGAAGTCCTATTCTGCTCCTTGAGCAAAGAAGAAAATTATTCCCCTGTGCCTGCTGTTATTAAAACTGTCTCTTGTGATTCACTGCAGCATTACTGAGCAGCATAAAATACTTATGTAAGCTATGCTGATCTCAGTGCTTTAGGAAAGTTCTTTCAATTCATCTTTCAGGTTTGGTTTGAGCTCTTGCTTGCTTTGTTTCAAGATGATTGTTCCCAGCATTAAACAAGGATCAATATGAATGACAAATTGCTGATAATGTAATTAGCTCAGAGTAGCTTTATTCTGGCAGTGTGTGTTTTCTGTTATTGATTGCTTCTCCCACAAACCAAAGCAGAATTTGACCATCTGCTGCACCCTTTCATTGAGTGCTGAACAAAAGTTTAATTAGGTTAGTGATAGTCTACTCTTAACCAGTTGGTTGTTCTGTTGCACTTAAAAAAATGTTTTTGTCACTTTAGATACCATTAAATATTATGTCACTGAGGTACTCATTCGACCATCTGAGGGAAGTTTCAGCCCAACATCAAGGTAACAAGTGAAAATAAATCAGATTGTTTGCCCAGGTTTATACTTTAGAAAGGGTGCTCAAAATGCACTAAGGTTTTCATTTCTTGAATCACTACATCAGTTCACAAAGTGCTGTCAAATTTTATGCAATGGTCAGAAAATTAAGGAAGATTTGAAGTAATGTAGTCTGAATTCACTTGTACATTTTTGTTTGATTCTCATTGTGTTTGTAAATAACAAAGGGGAGAGATTCTGTATGATTTGTCCCAGTGTCTCACTCTTCAGTTAAGTACAATTAAGTTAAAATGCAGTAGCTCTTTCTGTTGGATTGCTTAAGTTTGTGTGATACCTCATGGTGGAAATGGAAAGTTACATTATGGAAAGTTAAATGAAGTAAAGCTTGAAAAGCTGGACTGAAATTTTTGAATTTTCGAGTAATTCACTTTGAAGTTAAGGCTAAGATGGAACAGAACTTGGTCTAACCATCCTGTTTCATGTACTATATGTCAGTCACAATTCTTCCCTTTTTCTATTTGGGGTATGTGAATTGTTCTCAACTTTGTGTTCATACATGTAAAACATAATTGAGGGGAACAAAGCTTTTATTTAGCATTTGGCATTCGGTGTTGGTCAAAATAAAGGTTGTGGAGTATTTTGGGCTACTGGTCTATTAAAAAAAGTTGCTGTTGAAGTAAATAAAAGGTCCTCTGGTTTTGGGGGAGAGAAAGATAAAGTCTGTCTTTCAGTAAAAACTAGTTGTAGATGTAGTGAAACTGGTACTATGGAGATATTCATATACTAGTAATGACTCATTGTGAATGATTTTGCCCATGTAGTGGTTATAAAACATGTAATATGTGGTTAATTCTTAAACAGGTCTCAATTTGTACAGAGCATGGTTGCTCAGTGTCTTCTGGAATTGTCCTCTGCAAAAACTACCTTTAGATTCACCATAAAAGGGGATAATGGAAAAATCTATGTTCTGGTAAGTTGTTGGGTTTTTTTTAATCTTTATCCTTTTGAAAATGTTCAATCTGTGAATCCAAGCTCCTAAAATGTATTGTTTGTGCTCTTGGTGATTGTATATTTAAAGAAAATTAACAAATTCAAATTCTGGAAATAGCTCTGAAGAGTTCGAGTAAGAAATTTCCCCCCAGCCCAATTTTTAATCTAAGTAAATACACATATAGAAAACTTCTCTATTAATATAGTGATGAAAGTGCTACAGATGCACCACAAGCAGCACAGAAACAACACTGTGGTTTGTATTAAAAAAATATGGAAAGCTTAAATTTTGACTTTATAATGTATCTCATCTTCTTGCTCCAGTGCTCCTTACCTTTAATCATCAAAAGTTCAACAAATTGTACAGCATCCTTCACAAGTATTGTCTTAAGTCAGCAGAGACTGCTAACATAGTACATTGCATTGCAAAGTGAGGTGGAAACAAAAATAAAATTGCCTATTATACTTAATGTTCTAATGCTGTTAAACTTGGTTAAGCTTGATATTTAATTTGTGACAGCTAAATTCCTCAGACTTTTAAGATGGATAGGAATTTGGGTCTGGAATCTTAATGCCATGCACTTGGTATAACCAGGGATGTTTTCTTTTATTCATGAGCTAAATACAGGTACAGGGTTTGTAGATCTGAAGTTTATAAGAATAATTCATAGACACAAAGATAAGGAAATAGAAGACTGTAGTTTCCTGCCCCAGATAAACTTAGAGATGCACTTTGTTGAGGTGAATAAATAAACTGCTTTATATATGCATTGTCCAAGTTCTGTCATTTCCAAACATTCAGATTCCCAGGTAAGTGTATAGCTGCTGCTTCAAGTACCTTTTAGTGCCAAGATAGCAACATTTTTGCCAATGTATTGATTAAAGGAGCAGGCTGAACTAGCCCAAATTGGGATTTCTATTCACAGAATCACAGAATCATGGAATTGTCAGGGTTGGAAGGGACCCCAAGGATCATCTAGTTCCAGCCTCCCTGCCATGGGAAAGGGCATCCTCCACTAGATCAGGTTGCCCAGAGCCACGTCCAGCCTGGCCTTCAATACCTCCAGGGATGAGGCTTCCACCAGCTCCCTGGGCAACCTGTTCCAGTGTCTCACCACTCTCATGGGGAAGAACTTCTTCCTAATGTCTAATCTAAATCTCCCCTCCTCTAGTTTTGCTCCATTCCCCCTAGTCCTATCACTACCTGACACCCTAAAAAGTCCATCACTAGTTTTGTTGTAGGCCCCCTTCAGATACTGGAAGACTATAATAAGGTCTCCTCAGACACCTCTCTTCTCCAAACTGAACAAGCTCAACTCTCTCAGTCTGTCTCCATAGCAGAGGAGCTCCAGCCCTCTGATCATCCTCATGGCCCTTCTTTGGACGTGTTCTAGCATGTCCAGATCTTTCTTATAACAGGAGTTCAAGAACTGTTTCCATTAGTGAGTAATTAGTATCTTTTTTGTATTTAACCTCAGAAAGTCCAGGGTGAGGTTCCTAGGTGCTGTATACACACCAAGAGGCATTCAGGAGTCATGAGTTAAGTCACAGGACTCAGAGGCCTTGTAAGCACTGTTTGTATTAATGATTGAAAACAGCTAAACAGTAAAAAATGTAGATGCTTGAGGCTGTGGGTACACAGCCAAGTCAGACAAGTGGTCTCATCACTGATGCATCATGGACTGGCTGTCCCACCTGCTTGCCTTGACAGTGAGCCAAAGATTCTCATTCACAGTGCTTGTGCTTACATACATGAATGCACACAGCTTAGGCTGTGGATGTGGTAATTAAGGCTAAGGTCTCTCAAAAGTCTTCTTAAAATCTTTTTTTTTGAACCACAAATATCATGGATAATCGTCTTCTTGTTTCCTCTGCATGTGCCTGTTAACATTAC
Source organism: Indicator indicator (assembly GCF_027791375.1). Classification (NCBI taxonomy): domain Eukaryota; kingdom Metazoa; phylum Chordata; class Aves; order Piciformes; family Indicatoridae; genus Indicator; species Indicator indicator. Next base: position 5,404,374 of record NC_072011.1, on the reverse strand, counting down.
CAGTTAGGTTATTACTCATATCTTGAATTTCTATTGTTCAAGATGATGATAACCAAGTTCCTGAAAGCTGTATACTATGTATTTATGTGTTGGTTTTGTTTGTTGGGTTTTTTTTAAGGATGACAGTAAATAAAAATCTCTTTGTCTGTACTTATCCCTGCCCTCTTCACATTCTTTAAAAGGTAAATTATTTACCTCCTCTCTTTACACCACTGTTGAAGGGTTCCCTACCTTGAAGTTGCATGACTTACAAGCTAAGAATGAGGACAGCAAATGGATAATGAGATAGGAGAACAAAAGCAAAATGGTACATTACTGGTCAGCACAGTAGCATCTTAATAGATGCTGGATTTTTCCTGTTCTGTAAAAAAAAAGGATATGTTTGAAAGAGGAAATGAGTAGTTTTGTGGAGAGATACAGGGATTTGAGCCCACGGATGGTGTCAACCTGATGTGAAAATCAGTAGGTGTGTGGTAGAGTTTGGAGTGTCTGAATAGTAACTCCAGTCTTTCAGTAGTGAATGAAAGATGGATTTTTGGAGTGAGACTAGACTGTAATCTGCTTTGAAAGTAAGGCAGCTTGTATTTCAGGAGTGAGCGGAGAGGGAGTGGGAAGATACTCCAAGAAAATAAATACGTAACAAAATGGGAGAGACCTGTTCTCAGGTCTCCCAGCAGGGAGAAAAAGTTTGCATTTGTCAAGGCTGGAGACAGATGGGGTTGTTGGCATGATCAAGATGTGAGGTAATGAGTACCTCATGGAGACATATCTACCCAACTCTCTTAAGAGAGCTTGATCTGAACAGACTGAGTATGAGGGTGAAGAGGCTGTAATGAGAGATGTTTGTGTTACTGAGCTTGTGATGACACAAGCAATGGTAATATCTGCAGCAAATGAGAAAGAACTAGCAAGGAAGAACAACAGCATTCTCTTGGCTGTGTTATATTTGAATTGATGCTTAATTGTCCATAAACTGCTGCTGGTGACACAGGTTGAGATTTCAGGAAACATCACAGAATATAAATCATAGTATTTCACCTGTTTGGATCAAGTACCATAAAATATAACTGAGATTTGTGGCAGCTTTTCTCCTAAAATAGTTTTTGAAGCCTATTGACAAGGTGATTTAAAACCCAAACCAACCAAACAATGTAAAAACTAGCAACAAAAAAAGCCAAACAAATGCTTCCTCCTGATGCTGTCATTTCAGAAAAGGTCATCAATCTGCACCATGCATGAATTCTAAACTTTATATTTCTGTAGAGGTTCTTTTCTTACTGGAGTTAATATGAAATGAACTCAGTTGTGCAGGCTGTGCTGTACAACGTGGCAGAGAGGAAGGAAAGGTTATACACTGTGAATAGCATAGTCAAAAGGACAGGTCAAAACTGGAACTATGTTAGCCAGAAATAACATCTATAGACTTTTTTGAGCCAGCACACCAAGTTTTGATCATTCCTCATCCAGACCAAAAACAGCAGGTTGAGGGAGGTGATTCTCCCCCTCTACTCCACTCTGGTGAGATCCCACCTGGAGTACTGCAACCAGTTCTGGAGCCCCTATTACCAGAAGGATTGGGACATGCTGGAACATGTCCAGAGAAGGGCCATGGTTATGATCAGAGGGCTGGAGCTCCTCTCCTTTGAGGACAGAGTGAGAGAGTTGGGGTTGTTCAGTCTGGAGAAGAGAAGGCTCCGAGGTGACCTTCTTGTGGCCTTCCAGTATCTGAAGGGGGCTACAAGAAAGCTGGGGAAGGACTTTTTAGGATGTTGGGTAGTGATAGGACTGGGGGGAATGGAGCAAAACTAGAAATGGGTAAATTCAGATTGGATGTTAATAAGAAGTTCTTCACCATGAGTGTGGAGAGACGCTGGAAGTTTGCCTAGGGAGGTGGTAGAAGCTTCATCCCTGGAGGTTTTGATGCCAGGCTGGATGTGGCTGTGAGCAACCTGATCTAGTGTGAGGTGTCCCTGTCCATGGGAGGGGGGTTGGAGCTGGATAATCCTTGAGGTCCCTTCCAACCCTGGCAATTCTATGATTGTAAGATCGAAAAATAATACATGAGGAAAAGAAGGAAATTATTACCTAAAGAAGCAAATGTAGTTCAGAAGTTGATTTTCTCATGGCCTAAGTATCCTTTCACCTGCAGAGATTTAATTTGCTTTCTCTGTATTTTGTGCTAAATTATTAATACAGATCCATTGCATTGCTGTTGAGACAAAGACATGCTTTGAACAAGCAGCAGAATGTTGTTGTCATGCCACATATCAAACACACATAGTAGTAGGTAGTACTTTTCTGATAGATCGTGTTGCAAATGGTTTCAAAGAATCATAGAATTGTTTTGGTCAGAAAGGACCTTTAAGATCATAGAATCATAGAATTGTTAGGGCTGGAAGGGACCTCAAGGATCATCCAGTTCCAAGCCCCCTGCCATGGGCAGGGACACCTCACACCAGATCAGGTTGCTCACAGCCACATCCAGCCTGGCCTTAAAAAGATCCAGGGATGAGGCTTCCACCACCTCCCTGGGCAACCTGTTCCAGTGTCTCACCACCCTCATGGAGAAGAACTTCTTCCTATCATCCAATCTGAATCTCCCCATTTCTAGTTTTGTTCCATTCCCCCTAGTCCTATCATTACCTGATACCCTAAAAAGTCCCTCACCAGCTTTCTTAAGATACTGGAAGGCTACAATAAGGTCTCCTCGGAGCCTTCTCTTCTGCAAACTGAACAGCTCTGATTCAGTCTGTCCTCACAGGAGAGGTGCTTCAGCCCTCTGATCATCCTCGTGGCCCTTCTCTGGACACTCTCCAGCACGTCCCAATCCTTCCTGTTGTGGGGGCTCCAGGTTCAATGATCAATCAACCCCACCATGGTTGTTAAATTGTCCCAGAGTGCCGTGTCTACACATTTTCTTGAACACCTCCAGGGATGGTGACTCCACCACCTCTCTGGGCAGCCTTTTCCAATGCTTGAGCACTCATTCAGTAAAGAAATTTTTCCTAATATCCAATCTAAACCTCCCCTGGCCAACTTGAGGCCATTTCCTCTCATCCTAGTGCTGGTTATTTGGGAGAAGATGCTGACCTTCACTTCAACCACCTTTCAGGTATTTGTAGGGAACAATGAGGTCTCATCTCAGCCTCCTCCAGACTAAAGAATCCCAGTCCCCTCATCCACTCACCATAAGACATGTTCTCTAGACCCTTCACCAGATTCATTTGGTTGCTTTCTCTAAAGCAAGTTGCAGAATGATTCTGAAAGGAGCAGGCAGCTGTTCCTTTTATTCCGTAGACTAGTTTGAAGAATGTTCCCCATCTGAAAAGCATCCCAGGAGGCTCCTTCACATGGAGGTGTTAATAACTTCAAAAGGAAGGAACTCTATTTAGTTAAACCTAGTTGTGTTGGCAGTGGCCTGTGTGTATAGGACATTTCTCTTTCCCCCTGTCTTCAACACTTGGCTTAAAGCACCATGTGTAATGGTCCTGGCTAATGAGATATATTTTGCACCTTGGGCTGTGAATGTGTGTGGTGAGTTACCAGAGCAAAACTGATGAACAGTCACTTGCTAAGCCAAGTGCATTTGTTTGCCATCATTTATGTGCATATGCTAAAGTGATTCTCCTCCTCCCATCCCCTCCCATGACATCTCTATCAATATATCTCATTCCTCCTTTATGAAACTTCCACTCTAATGTTCTGAGCCTTGGGCTCTGATAAATTGTGACTGTCACATTCAGTTATGACATCTACTCTGTGTCCTGTTAACGGTGCCTTTCCCCCTCCACAGGGGATATCATATGTCTGCTGCCTAACATCATGTAACTTGTTTTACTTGAAGCTGATTAGGTCATGAGAAGCAGAGGATTGCTCTCTAGTGAGCAGCATTGCATAAATCCTGTTTTCTGTGATAAATATTTAATATATAAACATTTAATACTGGCTCAGGACTTGTAAAAATTGATTTCCATAGGTAACTCAGATCACTTCACTACTGCAGGCTGTGAGGAAAGGAAAACACTGAATTTTTTGCACAATCCTTAGCATGAGAAACCCGAATCCAAGTCAGAACACTGATGCGCAATCACACAAAGATTAAATAAGGTCCATAAAGTGATGCAAAAAGTTCAGACTTTTCAAAATTCTCCCCAATGAATATCCCATCAATTGCTGTGGGCAATGAGACTTGCTGAAGAATGCCAGTTTCATTGTCGAGTCTGATACAGATTTTCCCAGCTAAGGGTCTGTTACAACCGTGCCCAAGTGGAGGTCAGTGACAAGTGGAGTCCCTCAAGGACCAGTACTGGGACCAGTCTTGTTTAACATCTTCATTGGCAACGTGGACAGTGGCATTGAGTGCACCCTCAGCGAGTTTGCTGATGACACCAAGCTGTGTGGTGCAGCAGACAGGCTGGAGGGAAGGGATCCATCCAGAGGGACCTGGACAGGCTGGAGAGCCGAGCCCAGGACAACCTCATGAGGTTCAACAGGACCAAGTGCGAGGTTCTGCATCTGGACTGCAGCAATCTCAAGCACCGATATAGTCTGGGCAGGGACTGGCTTGAGAGCAGCCCTGAAGGAAAGGACTTGGGGCTGCTGGTGGATGAGAAACTCGACATGAGCCAGCAGTGAGCACTTGCAGCTCAGAAAGCCAACCAGAGCCTGGGCTGCAGCAAGAGAAGTGTGACCAGCAGTGTCCATTTCTGGAGCCTCTGTTACAAGAAGGATCTGGAGGTGCTGGAAGGTGTCCAGAGAAGGGCCACGAGGATGATCAGAGGGCTGGAGCTCCTCTCCTATGAGGAGAGATTGAGAGAGTTGAGATTGTTCAGTTTGGAGAAGAGAAGGCTCCAAGGAGACCTTGGCCTCTGGCCTTCCAGTATCTGAAGGGGGCCTACAAGAAAGCTGGGGAGGGACTTTTTAGGGTGTTGGGTAGTGATAGGACTGGGGGGAATGGAGCAAAACTAGAAATGCATAGGTTCAGATTGGATGTTAGGAAGAAATTCTTCAGCATGAGAGTGGTGAGACAACTGGAATAGGTTGCCCAGGGAGGTTGCCCAGGAAGCCCCATCCCTGGAGGTTTTTAATTACAGGCTGCATGTGTCTCTGAGCAACCTGATCTAGTGTGAGGTGTCCCTGCCCATGGCAGGGGGTTGGAACTGGATGATCCTTGAGGTCCCTTCCAACCCTTACAACTCCGTAATCCTGTGATTTGCAAATTCCAGCCTTTCTTTTAGACCACAATGTTTGTTGTCTTTTTCCTTTCGTGTCTTAGCTCCATCCAGTCACAACTATCATGCTTTTTCTAAAAATGCTGACTTTTTTTGGAATTTTCAGTGGGCAGTCTTTCAGTTTCCTGTCTTCAGCCCTCAGTCTTTCAACACCATATGCTTCAACTAATTCCTAAAAACCTCTGAAATTAGAGAAAAAAAATCTGTTTGGTACTGAAACATGACTTGGGACTGTTTCTTTTGTTACTATCAAAGGAAATATGCTGCCACCAGAAAAAGAGGCAGCTCCAGAGAAATTAAGATCTTAAGAGCTGACTGTGATAAATCAGCCATCAGTTTATTGTATTAACCCATTTTTTTTCCACTAGAGGCTGTGCAGACTGTGCTGAATAATGAAATGTCAATTTATTTCTGATAACACTTTGTAAGACTGTGGCTTCAGTATCATTTGGTTTAGGATCAGGGTAAAGGAACAAACTGGAATGTATGTGGTCTACACTGGAATAAATGATTTCTCCATTTATAGATATGGCTTTTAAATTCTGACACATTGCTGGTGGAGTCCTTAGGAAGTTCCTCCTCCCACGGAGTTTTTGCACTGTTTGGAGATAACTTCATGCCTAACTCTGGATCAGTGGAGACCTGCAATGCTATCAAAGTCCTTTACCAGCCATGCATTAAAAGCAGGAATAAGGAGTAAGTACAGCATTTTCTCACCTCAGGTTCTGATCTTTGATTTGGTTTGCATTTCAGAGCAACTTCTTTGGACAGTCCATTAATCTCAGGGGTGTACCTCTTTGAAACTGCCTACTTTGTACAAATTAATTTTTATTAAAGCAAAATGCCAGACAAATAGTATTTGATTTCTCTTAAAACCAGGGAAAATCTGGTTGCTAAATTTTTTGCACCACGATGTTAACATGTAGGCCAAAGAGTTACGTTGTTTGTAGGGGCACAGGTAGATAACTTAGGTATGTGATACAAATGGAAGTTGTTGCTTTTGCACAGGAGAGTGATTTGCTTTTCATGCACTCCCTTTTTCCCTGTGCTAACTCATTGCAGTTTCAGAGACTGGTTGTTTTTCCATCTCTTTTGGCAGGAGTTGGAAGGATGTGATCTCAGGAAGCAGCCATAGCTCCATGTGATGGAATTCAGGGAGAAGAAAAATTTAAGGGGAGATGAGGAGCTGACTCCTGAATTATGTGTAAATTTAACCATGTCTTTCTCCTCACCTTCAATTTCTGTGATTTGTGTAAAAATCTGATCTGATCCCTGGTTATAAAGGGTTGCAGGGCTTACCAGAGAATCACAGAATCACTAAATATTAGGGGCTGGAAAGGACCTCGAGAGATCATCCAGTCCAACCCCCTGCCAGAGCAGGATCACCTAGAACACAGGAACTCATCCAAGCAGGTCTTGAATATCACCACAGAGGAAGACTCCACAACCCCCCCGGGCAGCCATTTCCTGTGTTCTGTCACCTTCACAAGGAAATAATTCTTCCTCATGTTTCCATAGAACTTCCTATGCCTCAACTTCCACCCATTGCCCCTTGTCCTCTCATTGGGCATCACCCAGCAGAGCCTGGCTCCATCCTCTTGGCACTCACCCTTCACGTCTTTATCAACAGGAATGAGGTCACCTCTCAGTCTCCTCCTCTCCAAGCTACAGAGCCTCAGCTCCCTCAGTCTCTCCTCATAAGGAAGATGTTCCACTCCCTTCAGCATTTTTGTGGCTCTTCACTGGACTCTCTCAAGCAGTTCCCTGAGGTCCTTCTTGAACTGAGGGGCCCAGAACTGGACACAATATTCCAGATACAGCCTCGCCAGGGCAGAGTAGAGAGGGAGAAGAAGCTCTCTCAACCTACTGACCAGAACCCTTCTAATCCACCCCAGAATGGCATTTGCCTTCTTGGCCACAAGAGCACATTGCTGGCTCATGGTCAGCCTTCCATCCAGTAGGACCCCCATCTCCTTTTCCCTTCACTGATGGAGAGCAGTGAGAGATCTAAATGTTACTTAGTGATCTGACACAGATGTTAAGGTATTATCATTTAAACTGCATATTCTCGGAATGGGAGATATTGTAAGAACCACCACCAGCTCTAAAATGAAAGATACTTTTCTTACCACTCTTAAGATTCACCAAAGTGTAATTTACAGTTTTGCTTTTCACGTGTCAATTCTTTATCACTGAGAATGAAATTACATAGATTACACTTTCTGGTCCATTCCTGGACCTTTCTGGTCTTCCTGGAGATCCTTAACTCTGTTGTTCTTAAAGGTATCCATCCTCAAACCATAACACAAGTTATTTATGGGAATAACCCTCTCTGCACTCCCACAGCAAAGAATTTGGACCTCTCTGGTACAGCTGAAACCAAGAGGGTAGAGGGTGAGTGTAGTTAATAGTTCAGCAAATCATACCTGCCTGTTTCAGCTTCAGTTCTGATCCTTTTTGCCTTGAAATTATGCTTTGTTTCGCAAGAGAAAGAGCTGTTCACAGGACTGGAATTTGTTTATACCAAGTTATTTTCAGTCCTGATGATCTGTGTACACATGGGCAATGCATCTACCAGTGTCCTTGTTAAAAGATACTTGTGCATGTAGCCTAGCAGAACAACATGAATAATGCTGTCTCAGTATAGCATGCTCTCAGCATGTATCACATCCTCCAAAGGAAAGTCCTTTCTAGATATTGTTCAGAGGTTTGTTGTTGTCTAATTAGCCTCTCTGTGTTTGACTTTGTCTTGCTTTCAGCCCAGTGGCAGTGTTACTTCAAAAATGAAACAGGGCCCTGAGAGAAGGGAAAAGAGAAGAAGAAGGTGTTGAGTACAGTACCATAGAAATGTTTTTCTTGGATGTGTCCAAGTCTACTGGAAGCCTCATAAATGAGACATTTGATTTCAGCAGTCATTGAAGTCTACATTATAAAAAAAACATATGCTGCCTAACATGTTAAAACCTTTATCTGTTGAACAGCAAAGATAAGAGAATATTGATTAAGGAGTGGCTCCAGTGTTTGCAGGTGACAGGGTATGATTTTACCATAAATTTCTGCTTTTGTTTCTGCAGTGATAGGAGAGAAAGCATTGTTTTTTATAGGTCACACTTACAGTAGTGGTTTGGTTTCACTGTTTATTCTTTAAACTCTTGGAAACTAGATGAGAGATTTAAAGGGGTATGGATATATGTACAATTCAGAAGACACTCCCTCTAGATTCAGTCAGTACACTACTACTTTATAGCCCAAGCTCTCATAAAAATACAAGAAAAGTGCTGTTTCATGCAGACAGGCAAATATGTGCATAAGAACTTAAATATTTTCATAGGAGAAATATACACCTTACAAGAACGTGTGATTCATTAAGATAGTGTTTATCTTGAATGTTGCCAAGTGTATCCTTTTTATTTTTTCAGCAGATTCAATACTGAATAGCTGAAATAAACTGTAGCATAGGGAGGGAATACAAGATTCTAATATTTAGAGGAAAGGTCATACTACCTTATTAATGTTATTCGTGTCAGAGAAAAATTACCTATATTAAGGTGGTAGCTTCCGAAGCTGGCATTGGGAAATCTCTGTGATCTAACTGTTACTTAGTGATCCAACACAGATGTTAAGGTATTATCATTTAAACAGCATATTCTCAGAATGGGAGGTATTGTAAGAACCACCACCAGCTCTAACACGAAAGACACTTTCCTTAGCATTCTTAAGGCTCGCCGAAATGTAATTTACAATTTTGCCTTTCAAGTGTCAATTCTTTATCACTGAGCAGATTTAATTAACTCAACACATGTTCAGTTACTTTGGCATGCTACTGAGTTAAAAGTCATAGCTACTTAATCACTCACCTGACATTCACAAATGCTTTTCTTGAATGGAGTTCTCAGAAGCAGAAATTTACTGTGAGATTATATTCAGTTCGTTCCATTTCTCCAGACAGACTTGTTACAAATCACTTGTTTCTGAAGATTACTTTGTATGTATCTTTGGAATTTTGCAGTGAGCAGAAGGCATAACTGAGGTGTTAATTCTCCTCTGACAGTAATTGATGTCTTCCCTGTCCAGTCTCTGGACACATGCAAAAACAGAAGAGAAAGAACAGAGGCTTCTTTCTAAGGTTCAGAAGCCAAAGCTTTCCCATTTTTATATTTCTATTAAAGAGCAGTAAAAAAAGGACATTAGTACTTCAGTCTGCTTTCACAGACTCTGAGGGGATTTAATAAATGTTTCTAAATATTTGAGGGCTAGGTGTCAAGAGGGAGGGGACAGGCTCTGCTCACTTGTACCCTGTGATAGGACAAAGGGCAATGGATAGAAACTCCAGCACAGGAGGTTTCACCTCAGCATGAGGAGGAACTTCTTCACTGTAAGGATCACAGAGCACTGGAACAGGCTGCCCAGAGAGGTTGTGGAGTCTCCTTCTTTGGAGATTTTCAAGCCCCATCTGGATGTGTTCCTGTGTGACCTGTGCTAGATTCTATGGCCCTGCTCTGGCAAGGGAGTTTGACTCGAGGATCTTCAGAGGTCCCTCCCAACCCCTAACATCCTGTGATCCTGTGATTTATCAGTTGGCTTGAAGTGCTGCCTGGATCTGTGCAGTATGACTGAAGTCTTTCTCTATTGAACAAGAAGGTAAATTGAAGAGAAGCAAAAATACCCAAACCAGTGCAACTCACTAATGCAATACGTTTGCATTTAGAGCTCAAATATTATTTCAAGAATTATGACAAAGTGTCTGACATCTTGAATAATGCAGCCTATGGCAGAGCAGGTTGGGCTAGATGATCTTTAAGGCCCGGTCCAACCCAGAGCTTTCTATGATGCTATGAAGTTCCAAATGTTTTAGATGTCCGCATTCCAGTAATAATTCTAATCCTTACCTTGCTTGTTTCTGCATACATATCTGCTGTTGAAATAATGCAAAAGTTTCAGAGCCCATGGAAGCCTTCTGTGTAGGACTCAGTCAGCACGAGGTCTGCTTATGATCTAGACCCCGACAGTTGCAAGGGATAAGTGTACACTCTTAATATCCTGCTGCACATCAGAGAGGCTCTTCAGTTGTTGCAAGTCACTTGAGTCCTGTCTGAGTCCTACAGTGCCAGAATCTGATCTGTGTGATGGGAGAGGAAGCACCTTTCTTATCTGTAGATACTGCAGGGTCTGTGCTGGGTAGCACAGGTTAAGATAGTTGGATGTAAACTGGAAATAAAAGAAACTGGAAAAAATTTGTAATATCTAAATATAATAATACAGTCACACATTGTAAAACATGAGTGAAGAAATGACAGAAAAGCTGTGCTTAGCCTACACATAGACAAGCATAAAGCTACTTAATCTAAGATAAATGCATGGCTCCATAGTAACTCCTCTGTGACCTGCCCTAAGTGGTCCTGCTTTGCAGGGATATTGGACTCAATGATCTCTAGAGGTTCCTTCCAACCTCTGGCATTCTGATTGAGGTCTTGGCCTCTGTGATACGCTCCCTGGTCTTTCTGCCTCTGCTAGAGGGAGCCTAACTGGGGCTGCCTAATAATTCACATTCAGGCACCTCGTTTTTGAAGTAACCCTTAGATGCAGATTCCTTCAGAAGCCCTTAAATATATCTTTTGCATCAGTGGGCAACAGCACTCTTTCCTCCAGTAAATCACAGTACCTTGCACTGTTACTCTAAATGTTAGCAATCCAAAGGAAACAAACCTCTGAGTAGGATAAATGTTCATTACTGGCTGCTGAATGATACCAGCCACAATGATAGTTACCCCCTTTGGAGCCATAGCTGTCTGAAGATGGCCAATCTCAAAGCCTGCTGTAACAAAACTCTTCTGAGCTAGACTGAACATTGCTGAGAAGGTAATTACCCCTTGTGTGGCATCTACCTGTTCAACAACAACATGCTAATTCTTGTTCAATTTGTTCATCTCTGTTGACTGTGAGATACTTCCCAGTCTAATTTGCAGCCTTTTGTGCAGTTATCCTTTCTCAAATTCCATCCTAATTTTGTTCAGAACCCTTTTCCCTGTTGGCTGTGGCAACTTGATCTCCAACATGCAGCATACTGACATGACCATCTCATGTTGTCTGTGAATGGAAGAAGCATCTCTCATGTTCCAGTGTACAGGAGAGCAACTGAGAGATGGAAGAGGAGCAAACTAAGAATATGCCACAGAATCACAGAATGTTAGGGGTAGGAAGGGACCTCCAGAGATCTTCGAGTCCAGCCCCCCCTAGCAAAGCAGGATTACCACAGACAGGTGGTACAGGAATGGATCCAGATGGGTCTTGAAAGTCTCCAACAAAGGAAACTCTACAACCTCTCTGGGCAGCCTGTTCTAGTGCTCCATCACCCTTACAGTAAAGAATTTTTTCCTCATGTTGAGCTGGAACTTCCTGTGTTCCAGTTTGTATCCATTGCCCCTTGTTCTGTCACAGGACACCATTGCAAAGAGGCTAGTACCATCTTCCTGACATCCACCCTTCTGATATTTATAAACATGAGATCTCCCCTCAGTCTTCTCTTTTCAAGGCTGAATATCCCCAGGTCTCTCAGCCTCTCTTCATAAGGTAGATATTCCAGTCCCTTCATCATCCTCATAGCCCTGCACTGGACACTTTCTAGTATATCCCTGTCCCTCTTGAACCGGGGAGCCCAGAACTGGACACAATACTCTGGATGTGGTCTCACCAGGGCAGAGTAGAGGGGGAGAGGAACCTCCCTTGACCTGCTGACCATTCTTCTTAATACACTCCAGGATACCATTGGCCTTCTTGGCCAAAAGGGCCCATTGCTGTCCCATGGATAACTTACTGTCCCCCAGGACTCCACGGTCCTTCTTCATGGAGACGAAGTACAGCAAGAAGGATGAAGGCACAGAGATAGAAAAGCCATGCCCATTACCACATTCCCAGTACTTTGCAATGCTCTGAGGGAGGATGGCAGAATGAATAGGCTTCCTCCCTTCGAAATGCTTCAGAATGTTGATGAGGAGTGAGTAAAAGGTGTTTGTTTTTTTTTTTCATGCAATAAATGAAAAAAAAAGCCATGTGGAGCCTCTCTCCATATAACTTTTCTTTTGGCAATGAATTATTAAGTTGCACTCTGCATATTCCCTGTATCTTAGACTGTGTTGCATAAAAATGTTCAGTAGCTTTTAAGTCATTGTTGAGACATGGTTAGGTGTAGCCAGACATGCTCATTATAGTTCTTGTCAAGCCCTTTTGCTCTGATCTTCCTTAGGGGAGCCTTTAAGTGTTATATTGATTTGTATCTCACTCTTTCAGCTGTTAAGGAGGTCTAGAAACACTTCAATGTGTTGTATATGTGATTGCGTGAGGTCTGGGTAGGTCTGTCCACAGTTAGGCTTCCAGCCTTGTGGGAGCTGTATGAGCAGTCCTCCAACAAATCAGTTGAAATCCTCTGCTGTCATTTCTTCTTGTCACCTATGCAAAAAAGAACGTTTTGAGTGTAGTTGAGTCCCCTTAGAGAAGGATGCCTCATACGTTTTCTGCCCTGTTCTTGCTTAGATGTTTCTGGGTGATGTGTATGTGATTATGTTGGTTCCCTCCGCTTTCAGCAAGGCTCCTTTTCTTCACCCACACATCTACTGTGCAGACAGAGAGATCTTCCTTTCAAACTAACAGGTTCCTGGCAAATAACACCTTATGCAAACAACCTTGACTGCTGGGAGTGATAAAAGCAAATACTGCTGAAGTGAGAGTGTTATAAAAATGTGTGAAGGAAATTGAAAATATGGTTACATGGCAATTTGACCATAACTTGATCTCAGAAAATATATGTGAAGTTACAGTTAGAGGAAAATTGCACTTTTCCCTTTATAGCAGTGTGCCAGGCAAAGCTCTGTGAAAAAGTCACTGATAGCTTTTTATTTCTCATGTGCATCTGGAGTCTCTTTGAATGGTTTACAGCTTTTGCAGAAGCCTTCTCCTGTGTAAAGAGTTTGCTGCTTATCATTTCAGAATTGAAAAACGGCTTCCAGAAATTTTTTGTTTTATTTGCTTTAGAGGAGCAGAATAAGCTGGAAAATTGAATTTGTGGCTGGAAACCTGGAGGCTGAGTCCCAGTGCTTTTATTACAGTCTGTGTATAGTGCACTGTTTCTGAAGCTGTTTCTGATGCATTCCAGCATGTTGCTTATTTGTCCCAAGAATGGCTTTCATTCTGTATATGACTCTAGGGTAATTCAGCTCTCATAAAAGCACCAAACTGTGTCCTATTTCTCTTATTTTTGCATCTGAAATAGAATGCCTTTTCCTAGGGTTTCAGTCAACTCTTGTCTGTAGAGAACACATGGGAGCCCACAGGCCAAGAGTTGACTGACTGAGGAGGGAACAAGGTTTCAGTGTTCTGTGCTCTCGTTAAGGTGATTTCTGTAGCATAATAAACTTCTTGTGCTGTGTCTGGAATGATGAAATGAGTAGATGTGATTGTAAGTGGAGCATGAAGGATCTGCTTTGTTTCAGATCTTTTATTCCTGTTCCCTTCTTGAATTTTTTCATGCTTTCAAGGTAAGAGAACTGACACCACAGATGGGTGGGTTCTCTTAAAATAGCTGATTGAGCAGTGAGGTGAAGAGTATTGAAAGATGCAGTCTGATGCCAGTCAGGGGTTTGGGACTGCAGGGAAAATACTTTTCAGAGGTCACAGAATCATGGAAAGCTGTAAGCGTTTTGAACTCCAAATGTTTGGGCTGAAGCTAGGAGCAAGAGATGAAAGCTGCACCTGGGAAGTGTTATTTTCAGTTTTTCCAGAAGAACTGTTCTTCAGTACTCATAACATCGTTTCCTACCTCTAGGAAAAGATGTGTGCAACTTTTAAGTATACCTTCCAGAAGAAATATCCTGACTTTCTTGTTTGTTCAAACTAGACCTGCTATGTTTGGCATTCTTTTATGGTAGTTATTTAATAACTTCATCCTTATTCCTAAACACAGATCTTCCAAGTCTTCAGAGCTGTCATATTTTTGGTATCTAATCTTACCAATTTAGAAGTACTAACTGAAGTAAGGAAAAATGTTGGAATAAACCTTTTGTCTACTAAATAAGACCTCTTGAGTTTTGCTCAAAAAATTTGGCTCCTGTTACCATACCACCTCAGTTTGCTGCTCAGGTTGCCTTTTTTGCCCATCTTTTCAAATTTAGCAGTAAAGTCAGAGGAGGCAGAGTCCTGACTGTTTCTCTGAAAGAGGTTTTGCAATCTCAAATCACTTAGCTATTTGTTAGTAATCTGAGCTGTATGCTGCCTTTCTTCTTGTGTAGCAGGAAAGATATCGATGTGTCACTACTCATCTTGCAGAGCACTGCTGTTGTACTCTGCATTAGAAATATTAAATGCTTTATACATAGTAACTGGCAATGTAAGACTAAGAATTGACTGTAAGTGTTATTGCTTAGCTGCTTCTTTCACTCTTAAGGTTTTAGGAAAAAAATAGATAAGTACGCTCTTAAGATCTCCTGCCACATGTAATGCTCTTTTGCATTTTGTTACTCTGTAATATGGTAGAACAAAGAATACACTTCAGGCTCATGTACCTTTTTTTTGGTATTATTCTTAGCATTTATTTGCAAAACACTGTATTTCACATGAAGAGGTTCAGTGCGACCTAGACAGGCTGGAGAGTTGGGCAGGGAGAAATTTAACGAAATACAACAAGGCCAAGTGTGGAGTCTTGCATCTGGGAAAGAACAACCCCATGGGTCAGTATAGGTTGGGGACTGACCTGTTAGAGAGCAGTGCAGAGGAGAGGGACCTGGGGGTCCAGGTGGATAGAAGGATGACCACGAGCTAGCAATGTGCTCCTGTGGCCAAGAAGGTATCCTGGGGTGTATTAGAAGGGGTGTGGTTAGTAAGTTGAGAGAGGTTTTCCTCCCCCTCTACTCCGCCCTTGTGAGCCTACATCTGGAATATTGCATCCCCTCAGTTCAAGAAGGACCTCAGGGAACTTCTTGAAAGGTTCTTCTGTCTTCCTTTTGCTGCCTTCTGCTGTTGCTCATGTCCAGAACTCAGCTGCCAGGCTGTATGTCTCCCCTTCCTATTCCTCATCCTTCTAATCTAAAACTAGGTTTCCCTCTTGCTTGCTCCCTAAAATTTTAAGAACATTCATAAAATGAGACTAAAGAGCCAAAATAATCTGCATTCACTCATCTAACTGTGTCATGGTGTGTGTGCATGTGCAAGGCAACCCCCAGAGTGCTATCTCAGAGGGGTGGCTGATAGCCTCTGTGGTTGGTGGACAAGAAGCTCAACAGGAGCTGTCAGTGTGCACCTGCAGCCCAGAAAGCCAACCAGAGTCTGGGCTGCATCAAGAGAAGGGTGGCCAGCAGGTCAAGGGAGGTGATTCTCCCCCTCTGCTCAGCTCTGGTGAGACCCCACCTGGAGTACTGTGTCCAGTTCTGGAGCCTCTATTACAAGAAGGATCTGGAGGTGCTGGAACATGTCCAGAGAAGGGCCATGAGGATGATCAGAGGCCTGGAACTCCTCTTCTATGGAGATAGACTGAGAGAGTTGGGGCTGTTCAGAATGGAAAGAAGAATTTGAGGAGACCTTATTGTGGCCTTCCATTATCTTAAGGGGACCTACAAGAAAGTGTCAGGTAGTGATAGGACTAGGGGGAATGAAGCAAAACTAGAAATGGATAGATTCAGATTGGATGTGAGGAAGAAGTTCTTCAGCATGAGGGTGGTGAGACACTGGCACAGGTTGCCCAGGGAGGTGGTAGAAGCCTCATCCCTGGAGGTTTTTGATGCCAGGTCGGATGTGGCTCTGAGCAACCATGGCAGGGGGGGTTGGAACTGCATGATCCTTGAGGTCCCTTCCAACTCTGACAATTCTATGATTCCTTCAGCTTTGCTTGGTGTCTTCAGCAGGACAGCAGGACTCTGGACAGCTGCCTGAGTGCTTCAGAGCACACCATCCCTGTAAGCATGGATTACACAGTCACTGTTAAATCTCTGCCATAATGGAAAGGGAAAACTTCAGTAACAGCTGCAAGGGCCTGAGGAGAGGAGTGGTTAAAACTAGAAACACTTTTGTGAAGGGCGGTGGAAGGGTTATTTATAGAGGAGTACTGCCATGCACAGAGGAAATGTGACAGATGTGTGAGGACATGTACTGGCTGAGTACAGGGAAAAGGACCTAGTGGAGAGTTGATCTTTCCAGACTGGCAATTAGTCTGCTGTGAGTTTTCAAAGTGAACTGTGGGATGTAGCAAAATCAGGTAGTTTGGACATTTGTTACCCATGTAGAAAATACTCCTATGCTGTGCTATTTATGTCTTTGGATTAATCTTAAGGTGTTCTTGACTTTGGCTTTATCTACTTATTTGTTTAGGATTTAGTTGCTTGTTAAATTTGACTTGTAGGCATGCCTGATATTTTAAGGTTAGTGTTTTGTCATACCTGCATAGAGTGAGCATCTGTACAATTTTTGTCACAATCTTATCACTGAAGAGGGAAAATTATTATAAAAATAAGCTGTTCCAGGAAAATTACCATTTCAGTAGGCAAGGGAAAATATGTAAAGTTCTAACTTTGGTAGTTAGGCTTTTGTTTGACAACGGTTTAGATTGTATGAGTAGAAAGAATGCATTTTGCTGTCAGTGAATTCTCAGGATCACCCAGTTCTGTGTTCATGGTGTTCCTTACTTTGCTTTGGGTTCATAGAATTGCATCTTGAAACACTGAATTTCCTTCTCTCCTGAAGTCAGTGCATGATAAAACTCCCATAACTTTAGAGCAGCAAGCCGAGAGCTTTTTGTGAACAGTGATTACAGCTTTTATTTCTACAGCAGGATAACTTCTCCCTTTCAGGCATAATGTTTTGGAGTGCCTGCTGTTTGTGAACACTTCTATATGGAATATCAACAGCACTGTGGAAGTGATGTAGTTTTACCCAAAGATGTATAAATCGGCAGGCAGAAAACATTTTCATCACTATATTGTTCTGAAAAATCCATTTCAACTTTAGAAATGGCCCCTGCTGGGTATAGCAGGTCTTAAAAAGGGAATTAAAGTTTATGGAGCATATGCAAATATTCATGTGACGCAGCTGGTAGGAGTATCCTGCACAAGAACATTGGGGGCCAGGCTCTTTTGGGTGGTTCACACTGCTAGGACAAGGAACAATGGGTTCAAACTTGAGCATAGAAGATTTCAGCTCAACATGAGGAGAAACTTCTTTCCAGTGAGGGTGACAGAGCCCTGGAACAGGCTGCCCAGGGGAGTTGTGGAGTCTCCTTCTCTGGAGACTTTCCAAACCCATCTGGATGCATTCCTGTGCAGACTACCCTAAGTGATGCTGCTCTGGCAGGGGGGTTGGACCTGATGATCTCTGGAGGTCCCTTCCAACCTCTTATATGCTGTGAGACTGTGAGACTGTAACATCCAGGTAGTCCACTCTTGCTTTATGCACAGGGCAAGAGCACTGCTGTGCCATCACTAATCATACAGACCATCAGTTCATTCAACTTGGATTTTATTTGATCTTTTTTTAAAATAAGTTTTCCTTCTCCATTTGCCTGGCTGATGATGCTGATGAAGTAAATACAGTCACAAAATTAACCAGGTTGGGAAAGACCTTTGAGATCATCAAGTCCAACCTATCACCCAACACCATCTAATCAACTAAACCATGGCACTAAGCACCTCATCCATTCTTTTCTTGAACACCTCCAGGGATGGTGACTCAACCACCTCCCTGGGCAGCGCATTCCAATGCCAAATTACTCTTTGTGAAGAACTTTCTCCTCACCTCCAGCCTATACCTCCCCTGGTGCAGCTTGAGACTGTGTCCTCTTGTTCTGGTGCTGGTTGCCTGGGAGAAGAGACCAACCCCCACCTGGCTACAACCTCCCTTGAGGCAAGCAACTCAACATCTTTCTTAAACTGAGGGGCCCAGAACTGGACACAGCACTCAAGGTGTGGCCTGACCAGAGCTGAGCACAGGGCAGAATGACTTCCCTGCTCCTGCTGGCCACACTCTTCCTGGTACAGGCCAGGATGCCATTGGCCTTCTTGGCCACCTGGGCACACTGCTGGCTCATGTTCAGCTGCTGTCAACCAGTACCTCCAGGTCTCTCTCTGCTTGGCTGCTCTCCATCCACTCTGTCCCCAGCCTGTAGCACTGCATGGGGTTGTTGTGGCCAGTGTGTATAACCTGGCACTTAGATGTGTTAAATCTCATTGCATTGGACTCTGCCCATCTGACCAGCCTGTAAAGGTCTCTCTGCAGAGCCCTCCTCCCCTCTCTTTGTTGCTAGTCTAAGGCCCTGAATGCTCACCTATGTGTTAGGACTGGCTATCAAAGACACCAATCCCTCTGCTACTAAATGCCAGTGGTGAGGCTGTTGGTTGATCCAACCGTGGTGATGATGAGCAATGGGAAGTAGGCAGTCAGAGAGACCTGGTGGGAAGATAGAGGCATCTGTCATGAGTACAATTCACATCATCTTCCTGGGAATTTCAAGAGGCAGCTCTGTCCTAGTAAGTGATGGATCAGCTGTGAACTCTGTGGTTATGGGATGTATTTCCTACAGAGTGCCTAAATCAGTGCTGCCTTGGTTTGTGGTTAGAGCCTTTACTGGGGATTGTGGTGAGACCACTAGTAACAAGACAAGGGCATCACAGAATGCTAGGGGTTGGATAGAACTTCAAAAGATCATTTAGTCCAACCCACATTGCTTACTCATTTACTGCATGCCCATGGAATACACCACATCCTGGACTGGATTGGAAATGCTGTGTCCAACAGGAGAAAGGAGGGGATTGTCCTCATGGACTCAGCTCTGGTGAGGCCACACCTTGAGTAGTGTGTCCAGTTTTGGGCACCTCAATACAGGAGAGATGTGGAGGTGCTGGAGCCAGTGCAGAGGAGGGCAAGGAAGCTGGTGAAGGGCCTGGAGAATAAATCTGATGGAGAGAGACTGAAGGAGCTGGGGATGGTTAGTTTGGAAAAGAGGAGGCTGAGGAGAGACCTCATTACTGTCTTCAACTACCTGAAAGGCTGCTGCTGGTCTCTTCTCCCAGGTGATAAAACAAGGATAGAACAAGAGGGAACAGCCTCAAGCTGCAACTGGGTAGGTTTAGACTGGACATTAGGAAACAATTTTTTCCCATCAAGAGTGGTCAGGCACTGGAATGTGCTGCCCAGGGAGGTGGTTGAGTCCCCAAGCCTGGATGTGTTTAAAGGTGGTTTGGATGTGGTGCTTGGGGCTATGGTTTAGGGGTGACCCTTGTAGAGTAGCGTTCTGGGTTGGACTTGGTGATCCTGAGAGTCTTTTCCAACCTGAATGTTTCTGTGATTCTGTGATCTCTGTCACTCTCCCTGCACTGCCTAGGTGAGGAACTTAGATTGTCCTGTTTAGGCCAACCCTGCTTTTCCACCACAGTCTTAGCTAACTTGTTCCTGTACCACCTGTTCACCCTCTTTCTGCAGCACAGACATCTGAGCCACTTGACAAGTCCTCAACTGCTGCAGTTTAGAGCATATGGTTGGTGGTGAATTGTTGCCAGTTTTGGATTGCTTAAAGACACCTCACCATGAACCGTGGCAGTTTAGGAAATGAAGGATGAGCAGTTCAGGTGTCCAGGCAGGGTCAACAGCTGGGACCAGTACTTTCATCAGCTGTTCCTTCCCTGCTCATTAATCAGGTCACTGAGTACCAAAAACTAAGTGATGCAGATAGTTCCCAGCATGCTCACAGTGCACAGAACCAACATGTCACACCAGCCTTACAGCATGTAAGCACTGCTCCTGCACATCTTCAGCTTTCTGCTGTAACTGCTTATGTTTTTTGAAAATGAATCATTACTTAATAAAACTGTGCATCTATAAATCCATTTCTAATGGCAAGCTAGACACAAGAATTTCAACAGTCCCTTCCCTAAGGCCACACTAGTCAGCATGAGCTCAGACTCATACGTAGATAAATTTTTCCCCCCCCCAAACTTAAAAGGAAGTGTAAAAAATTTATGATGTTGCTTTAACAAGGCCAACTGGGATTTGAGATTATGTATCTAAGCCCTTATTAAAGACCAAAACTCGTCTATGTTTAGCCATGCAGAGCAAAGCTGTTCTTCAGATAGTCCAGTGCACTTTAAAGAGGAACACAGTTTGATAAACACAGAACTGAAATCATGGAAAGAAGTATGAAGGATCTTTCCTCTCTACCCCTTTACTGCAAAGCCAAAGTCACAATTAACTACTAATACAAAATGAAACATGGAGTGATGGTACCTCTTGAATTTCAAGGCCTCTAATAGGAACCAGCAGTGGGAACCTTGTCATTGTCAGAAGGAAACTATTTGCCATACTGGAATAAAAACCAGAAGATTAAAAAGATTCTGACTTGGTCTCTAGCAGGAGGATTAATTCTCCTGTACAATTAATCTGATTTCTGAACCTCTTTTCTTCAGCCCCCAAATCTCTGTTCTTTCTCTGTGAGGTAATTTTTACTCATGTATACCTCTGGTGGGACCTTAGTCTAGCATCCTCCCACTGCCTTCTCCTAGGAAGCTCTAGAAGGGGAATGGAATGGAATGTATTTCATGAGATAACTTCATGTTCAACTCCCTCTTGTTTTCTTTCAGTAATTAGGAAATGAAAGTGCTTCTGAGGGCTTAGAAGTGAAAAATCTGATCTAAAGTTAGACCATTTAATTAAATTATAAAAATTGAACCTAATATTTTTAAGAAAGGTATTTTACAAGAGTCCACAGTGCGGTTGGTAGAAAGTTTTAGGTTGAACACTTTCAAACCAGCAGAGCTGTTAGGTGTTTTTACACCCTTTGTAAACCTGAGCAGTCTGTGTACCCAGAGACTTGAACACATTCTTTGTCCTGTTGTGGGTTGAGTTGAACCTGCTGCTGTTATCCATACCACGCTGCAGTCATGCCAGCTTCAAAAGTGAAAGCACTAACTGGAGCAAAGTATCATGGGGCTTGAAGTTCAGGTTGTTACAGGGGAGGCTTCCTGTTGCTGCTCTTGAGTTCTGGGTTTTTTGTGTGTCGTTCTTTTCCACTGGGATGTGGGGAGGACAAGGAGGGGTGGGGGAGAAGCTTTCTGGATTAAGCTTTTGGCTCGCTTGCTTCTGCTTGTTGCTGCTTTGTGCCGTGCTGCTTCTGCAAATAGGCTTAGGTAGTTGTGCATTTTGTACCATGTTGATCTGATTTTTTGATCAGTAAATTCTGTTCTTCTCTCACTTTTTTTAAGGTCTCAATCCCAAGTTTTTTGTGTGCTAGTTTTCCCTCGCTGCTGTGTTGGGAAAATAGCCAGCTTAACCCACTGGTTGGGTTTGACCCATTTTGTTCTGATTCAAACCACCACAGTCTCTCGAGACAAATTTGCCATTCCTCTTTTTGTGAGAGTTACACATTGATAGCCACCTGCACTATTTCATTCAGCCTTCCTTTGGGTAAAAACTGCCATTAGAATTTTCATTGTTTGCTGTTTTCAATGAAGCTTTGCTTCTGACCTCCTTTTACCAAATCTGTAAGAGTTCTTCTGCCAGCATTTCAAAGTTCAAATGTGATTTCCATTGTGTGGATCATTTAGAGCCACAGCTGTGACATCAGACAACGTGGTATTGTAATGGCATGAAACTGAGTTGCACAGGTGCTTCAGGCATGTCCACATCCTATTGTATATGAGAGTCTGTCCTTAGACTTAAATTCCCACACACTATGAGAAAAACCCATAGAATCAGAGAATCAGAGAATCAGTCAGGGTTGGAAGGGACCACAAGGATCATCCAGTTCCAACCCCCCTGCCGTGGGCAGGGACACCTCACACTACATCAGGCTGGCCAGAGCCTCATCCAGCCTGGCCTTAAACACCTCCAGGGATGGGACCTCAACCACCTCCCGGGACAACCCATTCCAGGCTCTCACCACTCTCATGGGGAAGAACTTCTTCCTCACGTCCAGTCTGAATCTCCCCACTTCCAGCTTTGTTCCATTCCCCCCAGTCCTGTCACTACCTGATAGCCTAAAAAAGTCCCTCCCCAGCTTTCTTGTAGCCCCCTTCAGATACTGGAAGGCCACAAGAAGGTCTTCTTGGAGCCTTCTCTTCTCCAGACTGAACAGCCCCAACTCTCTCAGTCTGTCCTCATAAAGAGAGGAGCTCCAGCCCTCTGATCATCTTGGTGGCCCTTCTCTGGACACCTTCCAGCATGTCCATATCCCTCTTGTAATAGGGGCTCCAGAACTGGATGCAGTACTCCAGGTGGGGTCTCACCAGAGCAGAGCAGAGGGGGAGAATCACCTCCCTTGACCTGCTGGCCACACTTCTCTTGATGCAGCCCAGGCTCTGGTTGGCTTTCTGGGCTGCAAGTGCACATTGACAGCTCCAGTTGAGCTTCTCATCCACCAGCACCCCCAAGTCCCTCTCCTCAGGGTTGCTCTCCAGCCAGTCACTGTCCAGCCTGGATTTGTGCTTGGGACTTCCTCAACCCAGCTGCAGGACCCTGCACTTGGTCTTGTTGAACCTCCTGAGGTTGGCTTGTGCCCACCTCTCCAGCCTGTCCAGGTCCCTCTGAATGGATCCCTTCCCTCCAGCCTGTCTGCTGCACCACACAGCTTGGTGTCATCAGCAAACTCACTGAGGGTGCACTCAATGCCTCTGTCCATGTCACTGACAAACAAGACTGGTCCCAGGACTAAGCCCTGAGGGACTCCGCTTGTCCCTGGCCTCCACTGGGACATGGAGCCATTGACAGCCACTCTTTGGGTGTGGCATATTTGCTGTAATGCCTTAAGGGTATAAGTTACTCTAGTGAAGGTGAATTTGATGTTGCCACTATCAGAAACCTTACTTGGATGTGTGACCTGGGAAAACACACTTCCTTTTCATTGCAAAGGTGCCCGTTCTTCAAAGCTTTCTGGTAAGTAGCTCTTAAAAGCTGTTGAGTGAGGTTCCTCTGAAAAAAAAAATTACATTCACTGGCAGTCCATGCAGGACAATCCCAGAACAGCCTTGAAGAACAAATGCAAGCCTGAATATAGCTGGGGCTGGTAATTACCATTTTTACAAGCAATGACACCAAATTTTGTATGAGAGGATGGAGACACATAGGTGATGTAGATAATTGCAGAATCACAGAACCAACCATGATGGAAAAGACCTCCAAGATCATCAAGTCCAACCGATCACCCAACCCTAATCAACTGGATCATGGCACTAAGTGCCTCAAACGATTCAGTAACACTTAAACTTGCCTTTAAACAGCATGTGCACCTAGTTTTAAACTGTAGATATGACAGGAATATGTCCCATGCCCCAGATAATAATTAGGTTTTGTTTCAATAAATAATGGAAACATTGTATTGAAATATTGTGTTCACTTGGCTTGATGTAGAATGATTTAGTCTGGATACGAAATTCTGCTATTTTTGGACACAGAACAGTAAAAGAACCTTTAACTCTCACAAAGCCCCAAACCATTATCTTTCATCTCTTGAATTTTTAATTTATTTTTTTTCCTGCAGCATCTGTGAGATTTGAGATTTTGTCAGTAATGAGTATCCAAACCGGGCACAGGTCACAGGGTTGCTACTACTCTGTAGATATTTTAATCAGATTTATCAATTTGGAAAATCATCTGGCAGCTGTTGTGGGCAAGTGAATGAACCAGGTATTTTTGAACTGACTTCAGTAATGTTTTGGTGAGCAAAGGATGACTTCGGACAGATGGAGAACAAGTCAATTGTGGAAGCTAGGAACTGGAAGAACTTGAACTTGCATTTATGATGCTTAGAATTATGAGAGGAGGTCAAGAATGCTAAGTATAGCTGTTTGATGGAATTTCCAACCTGGAGCAGGGGGAGAGGAGGAAAGGAGAGGGGAAAGACTCAGTAAAATCATTCTGCTATGAGAATTTGGTGGAAGTGTAGCCCAGTAGAGAGCAGAGACATTTTGCTTTTTCCCTGGGGCTTCTAGTGTCCTTATGCCTGGAGGGGCTGAGAAATGGCCTGTAGTCTGGCCAGGCTGGGTCAGTGGGCTGAGGCCAATGGGATGAGAGTCAACAAGGCCAAGGGCAGGGTCCTACACTTTGGCCACAATCAGCTCATGCAGTGCTACAGACTGGGGGATGAGTGGCTGGAGAGCAGCCTGGCAGAGAGGGACCTGGCAGTGCTGGGTGACAGCAGCTGAACAGGAGCCAGCAGAGTGCCCAGGGGGCAGGGAAGGCCAATGGCATCCTGGCCTGGATCAGGAAGAGTGTGGGCAGCAGGAGCAGGGATGGAATTCTGTCCTGTACTCAGCACTGGTGAGGCCTCACCTCCAGCACTGTCTGCAGCTCTGGGTCCCTCACTTGAGGAAGGATCTTGAGGTGCTGGAGCAGGTCCAGAGGAGAGCAATGAGACTGGTGAGGGAGCTGGAGGGAAAGTCTGATGAGGAGAGGCTGAGGGAGCTGGGGGTGTTCAGCCTGGAGAAGAGGAGACTCAGAGGGGACCTTAGCACTCTCTACAACTACCTAAAAGGAAGCTGTAGTCAGGTGGGGCTCAGGCTCTTCTCCCAGGCAATTTGTGACAGGACAAGAGGGCATGGCCTGAAGCTGCTCCAGGGGAGGTTTAGGTTGGACATTAGGAAGCACTTCCTGACAGCAAGGCTGATTAGGCACTGGGATGGACTGCCCAGGGATGTGGTGGAGTCACCATCCCTGGAGGTCTTGAAGAAAAGCTCGGTTGTGGCACTTGGTGGCATGGTGTAGCAGATGTCATGGTGTTAGGTCATAGGCTGGGCTTGATGATCTCAGAGGTCTTTTCCAGCCTCAATAATTCTGTGATTCTGTCTCAGCCTCTGGGTGGAGAGGTAGTCTGTGTACAGGTGATGTTGGTTAGTGTAGACACAAGCAGGACATGGTCCCCTGCATTTACAGTGCATCTCTAGATGGTGAGGGTGAATAGGAGTAACCACCAGAGTAGTCCACTGATAAGACTCTTTAAGTTCTTGAGATTGGTTTGTGGAATAAATACACTGAGGCAAGTAAGGTTTTATTTTTCTGGGGAAATGCGGTGTGCATGACAGCACCTTCTGTCTGCCTTGCCAGTTGCCCCACCTTCCTTCTGCCCTTCAGTTGGACCATTTTGGAGATAAAAGGTCTGAATAATGCTTTCCCCACCATTTTTGTAAGACAGGGGCTGTATGTAGGAGAGCATCCTCGTTAATGCCCCTGATGAGAGAAAACTATAGGCTGAAAACAGTTAAAAGAGGAGTCTGCTGAGGAAGGAAGCTGGTCCACCAGATGAGGTGGAAATGCTTCCTTAAAATCACATTAATGTGTCAAGGGTGAGCTCTTTGGAATTATTTTGCCTTTACACTGATGTCAGCAGCTGCCATGAAGGAGCTTTTACATAGTACTTTGATTTTTTCACAACCCTTCTGTGCACTTCTCCCCTTCAGGAGATGAGAGTTATTAGTGGAGGCCTAGTCATTTGCTGGGGCAATGGCCCTTATGTTTTCTACATACAAGTGCTGGAAGGTTTAAAAACCAAACAAAACCCAAAGGTGTAGCCTGAGAATTTGATTACTTGCTTTGCTTGATCCATCCTGGGAAGGGAAGGTTTTCAGGTCAGTGGTACTGCTGGTCACATTTGATGTTCTCGAGGTAAGATGGCACCAGGCACACGTTTAGCAGCAGGTCAGTAGCACACTGCTCTGTGTCCTCTGCATCCATCCCAAGCACAGTAGTCTACAGTTATTGCCATACATTAAGGAAGTACTGAGCCATCTGTTCTCATTTAGAGTAAGTTCTGTCCCAGAAGGAATTAAGAAGTGCTACAGGTAAAGAAAAGTTTTTTAAGGAGCAGGCAAAGCTATTCCTTCATTCTGAGCTGTAGGTATCTATCCAAGAAAACTGCAGGTGAGATTGTTGTCGAACTGTTGTTAGTCTAGGTGGTGCTGACCACCATCAGCATCACCCTCCACTAGGCTGAGTTATCAGCAGTGATCTGGCTGCAGCAACCTGATCTTTATTGCTTTCAGAAAAATTATTTGACTTCTTTCCACCTGGAATGCAGTAAGATGTTTGAAGGCTGCAGCTTAAAGCTTTAACACAACCATTAAAGTGAAGCAGCACATTCAAAAGCATTGGCCATGGGGTTTTTACGAGAGTAATTTGCTTCTCCTTTTAGTGGGACCTCATTGCTTTGCTGCTGAGAAGTCTGCAATTACGTTGTAATTTGGAGCTGCACCAGCAAGTCTGCATAGTGTGGATGTTGAAGAGCACTCGCAGCAGACTTTAGGCAGTGCCCAGCTAGAGCTGAGCTCCTGTGCTTTTATTCTTGGTTTTATAGGAGAACTTGTAAATTAACACCAGAGTGCTGCTCTTGGACCCAGCTGGTCAAAAATGATGTAGGGAATTTAAAAAGGTAGTTTCAAGGAAATGCATTGTGAATGTGTTGGATTCTGTCTGCCATGTTTTCTTCCTGTTACACCTCTGTAAGTCTGAGCATCACAAGCCCAGCAGGAGCTGTTTTCTCCATGAGCTTGTATTCCTCTTGCTCTAAAGCAGAACTTCATTGTAACTGATGAAAACTTGCTGCAGTTTTCTGCTTTTGCAGCTTCAGCTTTTGCCACAAAC
The DNA here is from genome assembly GCF_027791375.1 of Indicator indicator. NCBI lineage: Eukaryota > Metazoa > Chordata > Aves > Piciformes > Indicatoridae > Indicator > Indicator indicator. The sequence goes on along the minus strand of NC_072011.1, from coordinate 5,377,546 downwards.
TCTTGATCTTGCAGATGAATGAAGAATTTCTCTCCCCATAGGCAGTTACTATTATGGGTTGGCTCTGTGGATACAGCTCCTGCTGCTGTACCTTTAATGCACTGTGATTTTCCTGGGAGGTACCTGGCAGGCTTGGGATTTTATATCCAAGGTCAGTTCCTGCAAAACTCAAATTGCTTTTTCTCTTTATTCTGCCATCAGCCTACTTTTGCTTACCTGGTGCTGGAACTAATAAAGATGATAATGCCTCAGTTCTACTCACTGCCCATCTGTGCATGCTTTGATTTAGTGCATTTGCAAGTGCTCATGTTCCCACGCTTCTAGGAGTCTCGTTGAACAGAAGTCTGCTTGAGACATTGCTGCTTGATTTAGCTTTTGATACATCCATTTGAAATATTATGAATCCTCAACTTAAAGGTTGCAGAATAGATGAACACCTGCTAATCCTTCCCCGTGATGCTTAAGCTTCACTTCAGTGTTTCTTGCAGCTGAAATTCTGTTTTATCTTCTGCAGAGACTACACAGTCGGTGCTGTTTTGCAGAGGAATGAAAATATTTTATGGGTGATAGGGTTTGCAACTTAAAATTAATGCTTTTGCAATGGCATAGAAGCCAGCTGGAGAAGGGAAGGCAATGGGGAGAAAAGCAGTTGGTGAACATCTAAAAATCTTTGGAGAAGTATATTCAGCATTACTTTGAATTTCTGTGCTCCAAGGTGAAGTTTGATCATGGACAGGATTGAAATATCAAGATTTATTTCCATGCAAAAAGTTGCATTGTTTTGAAGTAGGTTTCTGTGCTTCAAAGAAATAAATCTACTTGTAAGCAACCTTGTCTATCTTGACACAATGGACTGACCAAGTTGTTTGCTTTTCTGGTTTTGCCCTTTACCACTCTGCGAAAAAAATAACTGAATTTTGTAGGCTATACACAGGCTGTGCTAGTAGCATTTTTTAAATAACTGTACCAAAATCAATGTAGTTAAATTCAAGTTAACATCAAACAGTTGAGTCTAATAACAATAGTGGTTGGTGTGCAACAAATGAAAGAGAATTTGGCCTGTGCTTTACAGATTGGACAGATTGCAGAGGCAGAAAGGGGCCTGGGAGTACTGGTTGACAGTAGGCTGAAGATGAGCCAGCAGTCTGGCCACGTGGCCAAGATGGCAAATGGCATCCTGGCCTGTACAAGGAATACTTTGGCCAGCAGGAGCAGGGAAGTCATTCTGCCCTGAACTCAGCACTGGTCAGGCCACACCTTGAGTACTGTGTCCAGTTCTGGGCTCCTCAGTTCAAGAAAGATGTTGAGATGATGGAACATGGCCAGAGAAGGGCAACAAAGCTGGGGAGGGGTCTGGAGCACAGCCCTGTGAGGAGAGGCTGAGGGAGCTGGGGGTGTTTAGCCTGGAGAAGAGGAGGCTCAGGGGAGACCTCATTGCTGTCTGCAACTACCTGAAGGGAGGTTGTAGCCAGGTGGGGTTTGGTCTCTTCTCCCAGGCAACCAGCACCAGAACAAGAGGACACAGTCTCAAGCTGCACCAGGGGATGTTTAGGCTGGATGTCAGGAAGAAATTCTTCCCTGAAAGAGTAATTGGCCATTGGAATGTGCTGCCCAGGGAGGTGGTTGAGTCACCATCCCTGGAAATGTTTAAAATAAGACTGGATGAGGCACTGAGTGCCATGGTTTAGTTGATTAGATGGTGTTGGGTGGTAGGCTGGACTGGATGATCTCAAAGGTCTTTTCCAACCTGGTTGATTCTGTGATTCTTTGTGATTCTCTGAGAGCTGGGCAAAAAGGAACCTAATGAGGTTCAACAAGGATAAATGCAGAGTCCTGCACCTCGGAAGGAATAAACTGTGCCAGTACAGGTTAGGAGGTGATTTGCTAGAGAGCAGCTCTGTGGAGAAGGACCTGGGAGTGCTGGTGGATAACAAGTTCTGCATGGGACAGCAATGTGCCCTGGGGGCCAAGAAGGCCAAGGGGATCCTGGGGTGCATTAAGAGGAGTGTGTCCAGCAGATCCAGGGAGGTTCTCCTCCCCCTCTACTCTGCCCTATTGAGACCTCACCTGGAATACTGCATCCAGTTTTGGGCTCCTCAGTTCAAGAGGGATAGGGATCTACTCCAGAGAGTCCAATGGAGAGCTACCAGGCTGATTGAGGGACTGGAGCAGTGCCCTATGAGGAGAGGCTGAGAGCCCTGGGGCTGGTTAGTCTGGATGAGAGGGGATTTAATAAGCATTTCTAAATATCTGAGGGCTGGGGGTCAAGAGGGAGGGGACAGACTCTGCTCACTTGCACCCTGTGATAGGACAAAGGGCAATGGATAGAAACTACAGCACAGAAGGTTCCACCTCAACATGAGGAACCACCTCTTTATCATGAGGATGACAGAGCACTGGAAGAGGCTGCCCAGAGAGGTTGTGGAGTCTCCTTCACTGGAGACTTTCAGGCCCCATCTGGATGTGTTCCTGTGTGACCTGTGCTGGACTCTATGGTCCTGCTCTGGCAGGGGGGTTGGACTTGATCTCCAGAGGTCCCCTCCAACCCTAACATCCTGTGATCCTGTTACAGATTGAGATAGGCAGCTCTTACTATTTGCTCTGACTTCCCTTAGTTTAAAATTATCAAAACGTGGCAAGAAGCAGTAAAATAATTTAAAATGCATAACTAAAATGAGCATAGTTGAGATTCATATGCAGTTGTCTAATGCAAACAAAATTATTTAATCCAGTATTTTAATTTACCTTTTAGCATGAGTTATTTCATCTATGCTACTTATTGGAGTTGTAAATGAGAAAACTGCATGTGGAATACCTTATTTCAAATCACAAAAGCATTCACTGGAGCAAATAGTACTGTTTTATTTAAAAGGCCCTTTGAAATATTACAGGAACATTTGATACTTCTTATGTCAGCTCTTCTGAAAAATATTATGGCAAGGAGAAGACAGTACTCTGGTGAGGTTAAATTTGAATTTTCATTATAAGCCTTTCTTACTGGTGTTAAATAACTCGCCCTTCAAGTTCGAGAAGGACTTAGATTTTGCAGGATCAAGTATTTTAAACCTGCTGAATTGGTTTTGTAATGGATTTCTAGATAGTTTCTTCTTGACCAAACTCCAGAAGTGCATAGCTTTTCCATTCAGAATATGCATTACTCAGGAAAGAGACAGAACACTGCTAGTGATGGTCATGTGTCTGTGTGTACAGCTCTGTGTAGCACTGGTGAGCCTGCAGCTCAAACACTGTGTTTAGTTTTGGGGCCATCACTAGAAGGACATTGAGGTGCTGGAGTGTGTCCAAACAAGGGCAAGAAAGCTGCTGAAGGATCTGGAGAACAAGTCTTAAAAGGAACAACTGAGGGAACTGGGGTTGTTTAGTCTGGAGAAGAGGAAGCTGAGACATCATCACTGTCTACAACTGCCTGAAAGGAGGTTGTAAGGAGGTGGGTGTTCTGTTCTACCAAGTAGCAAGCAGTAGGACAGGAGGAAATGGCCTCAAGTTGCACGAGGAGAGGTTTAGATTGGACGTTAGGAAAAAATTCTTAATGGAAAGAGTTGTCAGGATTTAGAACAGGCTGCCCAGGGAAGTGGTGGAGTCACCATCCCTGGAGCCATGTAAAAGACATGTAGATGTGGTGCTTAGGGACGTGGTTTAGTGGTGGACTTGGCAGTGCTAGGTTAACAGCTGGACTCAGTGATCTTAAAAGTCTTTCCAGCCTAAAATATTCTATGGCTCTGTGACTCCATGAGCCTGTCCATAGTGATGCACTGAAAAAAAGTCAAAGTTTAAAACTTAAGAGATGGAGCTTCTGGTTTTGGCCACTGTAGTCCATTGCAAGAAAAATAAAAAAGCTTCTCCTCATATGGGTCCCTGGATCACTGCTGTCTGTCTGCTTGCTTCCTGTGCTTCACCTCTCCTATGGAGACAGACTGAGAGAGTTGGGGCTGTTCAGTCTGGAGAGGAGAAGGCTCCAAGGAGACCTCCTTGTGGCCTTCCAGTATCTGAAGGGGGCCTACAGGAAAACCGGGGAGGGACTTTTTAGGATGCCACATAGTGATAGGACTAGGGGGAATGGAGAAAAACCTAGAAGTGGGTAGATTCAGATTGGATGTTAGGAAGAAATTCTTCCCCATGAGGGTGCCGAGACACTGGAAGAGGTTGCCCAGGGAGGTGGTAGAAGCCTTATCCCTGGAGGTTTTTAATTCCAGGCTGGATGTGGCTCTGAGCAATGTGATGTAGTGTGAGGTGTCCCTGCCCATGGCAGGGGGTTGGAACTGGATGATCCTTGAGGTCCCTTCCAACCCTGAGAATGTTATGATTCTATGATTCTCTATGTTCCCCTTGCTCATTTCCTTGCAAAGAGATCAGTGGGTTAAATTTCTTCCTTTCCTTGTGTCTTCTGAGAGATGTAATACCTGTTGGTTTGGGGTACCATGTGACCAGTAAAGATCCCAGGGAAGATTGGCTCAAAACCATAGAATCACATAGAATCACAGAATCAGAGGGGGTTGGAAGCGAGCTCGAGTATCATCTAATTCCAACCCCTGTGCCCTCTGCAGGGTCATTTCCACTAGATCAGGATGCCCATGCTTGACACTCTCAGCTATTGAGGATGAATAATGAGTGGTGTTAGAACCAGTCTGCAGATGTCTGGTTTAGAAACGAGGCAACGCATCTGCAAAAAAAGTTTATTTTTCCAAAGGGCTTTGCTGTACACGCTGGAAGCAGTGCACTTCTTAGTGTTCCATATTATTTAAATTTGGGCAAATTTTTAGCTTAGTAGCTAATGAGCAGGCAATGATTTTTATGTCATTTTTAGATCACTGCAAGGATAATTAAAAGTATAAATAACCTAGCCTCCTGGTATACTAAGTATATAGACATCATCAGCCATAATTTAGAACTGGGTTTAGATTAAATCATTTGTACAAATAGTTATTTAATTTAGCAGGTTTGTCCTTTGCTTCAGTGAAGTCACCTGCATTTGTATTGGAGCTGTAGCTCGTGGAAAGGACATCTTTAACAACAGTCAGTCAGCTCTGAGAGGAAAGGCTGAGCATCTGTCAGCTTTTGTATTGAACTCTTCAGCACAGCCTCGATTCAGCAAAACACTGAAGCCACAGCTAAGAGAGTCATCTCCTTCAGGGGCTTCACAGCATTTGGAGCCCTACATGCAGAGTGCTTTTAGCTAGATCGTAACTAATCAAGTCAGGGTAAGCCAGTAGTCACACTGAGTAGTGCTCTGAGAAAGGGCTTTTGCATTTCCCAGTTTTAATCTCTCTAGACTGCCCTAGGTTAGTGTTTTTACAGAATGAGCTTGGTAAATCAGAGGTGGTGATGGGAGTGCTCTGGAAAGGTAAAAAAGGACTTACCTGCTCTTATTTTGGCTTAGTTTGGCTTATTGAGACATTTTGAGGTGAATCTCATGCACAGTGGAGGTTCATGACTACTGGTAAATAGTCTTGGCACTGAAGGAAGAGGCTTCTCTTGAAAAAGAAATTCAATCCAATGTTTCAAAATCTTGTGAGAATCCTTACAATTTTTTCCTGGTTTTGAAATGGAAAGATTTCTCTTGCTTCAATGACATGCCATGAATCAATCACAGAATGGCTTAGGTTAGAAGGGATTTTAGAACCAATCTATGAGTCTATGAATATTGTGCTTTTCATGAAGACTTAGGATATTCTGGGTTGGTTCCACAACCTGATGGATGTCTATGTGTTTACCAGTACTTGTATCATGGAATTATCAAATAAATGTGTTTCATTATTTTGTTGTCTTAAACTTTGCTTTAAGGACATAATTTTCAAATATTACTCTGATGTATGTAGGCATTTTAGCCACTCTTTGATATCAACTCCATAATAAGCACAGGAGAAATACCATTCTCTGATACACAGTGAATCAAATCTGCTTCTGCTGGAGAAGCACTTTTCTTACCTTTAGTCTTATCTGTGCAGTTATTTTCAAGGTTTGCTCATCTCTGCTTCCAGATTGGATTTCAGATTACATTTACTGTTGTTTTTTTTTTTTCTTTCTAATAATGTCAAAATTTCCCTGAATTCCCCGTTATTATCAGTTGCACAACTTTGAAAGGACCACTTAATTCTTTAAAATATCTTAGGCATATTATTATAGGAATTTTACTTTCCTAGCTGAATTTCTTTGGCTATGGGAATGTGACAATCATATCATGTTCCAATTTTCTCCTTCAAACAACCCATTCCTTAGAGAAAGGACAAGGGGAAAGATAGTCTCAGCCATTCAACTTTATTTCTGACTTGCTTTGAGTGCTCTATTCTGACAGTGTAGCACACAGCTATTTTGTATCAGCATCCTGTACAGCAGCCAAGTATCTTCCCCCTTGAGTAAATTGTACTCTGCTCACTTTCTGCACTGCTTCAGTTCGGTTCTGAAATGCATGCCAGAAATACATGAAATAGTTTGATTAACATTCATTATATGTGGTTCTGTCTCTCTCAAAATGAAATTTAAGTGACAGTTTAATTATATCTTTTGTCTGTTTATTGTGTTTTCATGGGTGAGACTAAAGGGTAGCTTGTGGATGGAACAGAAGAGGTGAGTCGGAGGTGTCAGTTTAATCTACAAGAGGCTGCATCTCAAGTAACAGAACAAGAGGACACAGTCTCAAGCTGCACAGGGGGAAGTTTAGGCTTGATCTTAGAAAGAAGTTCTTCCCAGAAAGAGAGATTGGTCATTGGAATGGGCTGCCCAGGGAAGTGGTGGAGTCAACGTCCCTGGATGTGTTTAAAAAAAGCCTGGATGAGGCACTTAGTGCCAAGGTCTAGGTGATTAGATAGGGTTGGGTGATTGGTTGGACTTGATGATCTTGGAGGTCTCTTCCAACCTGGTTGATTCTGTGAATTCTGTGATTTGGTTAACACAAGAAAGAGCTCTGAGTTTTGCTCTTACTGAGGATCAGTTCCTATATGACCAACCTTTCTTCCAGCCCCAAACTTCAGAGTTTTTTCTTTTGCAGTTGTCCTGTTCCCACAAAATTGAGTGCATTTAAGTAAAAGGACCAAGTCTCTCAGTTTGGCTCACTCACTAGTGAGTATGATAGGCTGTGAAGACATTTACTTTGCTTATAGCAGTGGGGTTTGCTAGGTAGAAATGTCATATTATTGAGTTTATGCTAATATTGTCCCAGGCAAACATCACTTGATTATCTTGATTGCTAATCTCCATCAACAGCTTTTGTCTGTGGAGTAACTAATGAGTGGGTTTCTTCTCACTACTCAGATACCAAAACCATGAAACTTCCCTTGACTTAATGTAGTTCAGATCTTTCTCAAGAAAATCTGACTGAAATAGGCAAAGAGGTTTAAAAGTTCTGGGGAAGGGCAGAATAAAGAAAAGAGCGAGAAAATGAGAAGGATGGGATGACAGACAAGATGTATCAAGTGATTTGGATTTTCCTGTTGGTGAGATCACTGGCAGGCAAAATTTGCAGAGGTGGATTTAATGGCTTGTGAAAAAATTCACTTTGACATGTCCTTTTCTTAACTCTGAGCATGCTTTGGACCATTTTATTGAGTAGGCTTTACTACTTCCTCCTGTTCTAAAGCCTGGTGTCTAAAGCTGACTCACATCTCCCTCAAATACTGTCAAGGTCAGTAGGTAGTGATGAGATTTTACCTGTCATAAATTCAGTCCAAAGAAGATGAAGTCTCATGCCCTGTGATGACTTAGGGAATCTGTGTATAATTTATGAATTGTATTTCATACTGAGGGTCACAATTATTTTTGTCTGACTGAGAAGTCCAGAAGTTCAAGGCTTCTTTGCAATGTAGAAAAGTTGAATATTTGCAGAAGAAAGAACATAATATAGCATTATTTCCCTTCTTAACCTCACCTTCCTCCAGCTAATCTGTTTTATCTCCTTCTTACTCCTTTAAAACAGCATAAGCAAGCTCTGCTGTGCTCTGGGAATTATGCTGTCTCTTGCATCTATTCACAGAAATAGGCTTGGCCCAGCCTGCTTTCATTCAAGGAAATTCATTGCTAAGTAAAGGTATTAAGGAGTAGGGGAGGAGAATTCATGAGTGCAAAGTCCTGTCTACATCCAAAGTTACCATCTCCACAACTGTCCTGCTGGCTCCTTTCCCATCTTCTTCCACAGCTGTCTCAAAACCTCTTTCTGATAATTTGCCCTATCTTAACGTCAAGTTGAGTTGTTATTTTTTATTTACATGGCTGAGCAGGTCTCAGTCAGCTCAGACTGCTGGCATTTGTCATTGATTTAGGAGGAAGCACTGAGCTGGTGGGGCTGAGTCGCCTTCTATGGTTGCTGACTCTCCTGAGGAGCACTATCAACTAGTCTGCCCCTTTCAGTGAACAGAATGCTGTTTCCTCTCCAGTACTGGAAGTGAGACAACTGTCCTTATACAGAAAGGTTCAGTGAAACTAAGGTGAAAAAATCAGGGAGGTGGCTGTGATTTATTTTGCTTTTCGTTTAAGCACAGTTTTTTTTTTTCTCCTTCCTTTACAATGAGTATAGAAAAATCACAGAATCAACCAGGTTGGAAAAGACCTCAGAGATCATCAAGTCCAACCTATTACCTAATACCTAACACCTCCTGACAACTAAACCATGGCTCCAAGTGCCACATCCAAGCTTTTTTTGAACACCTCCAGGGATGGTGACTCCACCACCTCCATGGGCCGCACATTCCAATGGCCAATCCCTCTTTCTGAGAAGAACTTTCTCCTCACCTCCAGCCTATACCTCCCCTGGCACAACTTGAGACTGTGTCCTCTTGTTCTGGTGCTGGTTGCCTGGGAGAAGAGACCAAACCCCTCCTGGCTACAACCTCCCTTCAGGTAGTTGTAAACAGCAATAAGGTCACCCCTGAGCCTCCTCTTCTCCAGGCTAAACACCCCCAGCTCCCTCAGCCTCTCCTCATAGGGCTTGTGCTCCAGACCCCTCCCCAGCCTTGTTGCTCTTCTCTGGGCACATACAAGTATCTCAATGTCCTCATATTCCCCGAAGTAACAGGGGTAAAGAAGAACAAGACATGATGTAATAAGTGACTTCCACAAACACTTTGCACTAAAGAGTAGTTCCTAACATGAGAGTTCCTGGAGCAGTAAGTGCTAGTACACACATGGTTTGCTTGTAGGGAGGGACTTTTTAGAGTGTTGGGTAGTGATAGGACTGGGGGGAATGGAGCGAAATCAGAATTGGTAGATTCAGATTGGATGTTAGGAAGACGTTCTGCAGCGTGAGGGTGGTGAGACAGTGGAACAGGTTGCCCAGGGAGGTGGTGGAAGCCTCATCCCTGGAGGTGTTTAAGGCCAGGCTGGATGTGGCTGTGAGCAACCTGCTCTAGTGTGAGGTGTCCCTGCCCATGGCAGGGGTGTTGGACTAGATGATCCTTGAGCTCCCTTCCAACCCTGACAATTCTATGATTCTGTTGTCTACCAAAGTGATTCTCCCAGGTCTGTTGCGAGTCATTGGTGTCCATCTTGCTCTGAAGTGTTGGATACTAGCTGCTCAGATAAAATGACTTAACCTAACTGGATCACTGATCAGTCTGACAGTTTGTGCATTAAGGAAGAAACAAGCCTCAACAGTAGAAAGTGGAACATTCTTGTCTTTGAGTTAATCTTGTTGAATTTGCCTTATTCTTTAGCATGCGGTAGCAGGAACAGTTTATAGAAATGTGCTTCCAGAAGGTCATTTTTATGACTAGTCTCTAGAAATCTTAATTCTTTTAATACATCCTACACAGAAAGCTATATAAAATAAATTGGGATTGTTTTGCCCTTGATAGAGATTTTTTTTTATAAGGTTTCAGTGAGAGCATCATAAATATCAGTTTTGAAATTCATGCCTGACCTCCTGTTTTTTCAGAGGTGAAAAGACATTTTTCTTTCTAGAAACAAAATAAGAAGCACAGGCATTATGTTCTCTGTAGCGTACTCTGTGTAAAAATGCTGTATGGAGAGAAATTGCTAGGGACAGATGAAATTTGGTGCAGAACTGATCAAAATTTGCATCAGAAACATGAGAGATTGCTTTAATGTAAGCCAGGTCCCAGTGGAGGCCAGTGACAAGCGGAGTCCCTCAGGGCTTATGTGCTGGTTTGGGGCCAGACAGATCGTCTCTTGCCCCGAAAGGGACAAAAGAATGAGACTCACACAAACGGATTGGAGAGTGATGGAAAGTTTAAATGGAAAAGCAATTGGTGAAGCTACAGAGAACTACAAACTACAAAGCATAGTGACAAAGATTATCCCAAAGTGTACAGAACCCCTCACAGAATTCCCAAAGGCTTCCCAATCCTTCCCTTCTTCCCACCTGAGGGTAAACCCAAACCCCCCAGGGCTCTTTCTACCCCCTCCTGCTGCTAGGCAAGTCTCAGGCTGGCCAGGTCTGAGACTGCCCCCCCCTCCATTCTCCTCCTGGCATTAGGCCTAGACAGGCCTAAGAGGCCTTGAGGATACTCCCCCGGCATTACCCGATAAGAGAGGACATCTCCCATGGGAGCAGAGAGGGAAGAAAGAGGAGGAGAATGACTCTGCAGATGGCTTTATAGGGTGCAGGATTTATGGGTAGAAATACGTCGTTTCCTGTGTTCACAACTATTGGGTGAGCACCCAGGACACCAGAGGTGTATCTCATGTAGCAGTGGCAGGGGGCACCCAGCCTAAACTGCCACAGCTTATTTGTGGGACCAGTCTTGTTCAACATCTTTGTTGGTGACATGGACAGAGGCATTGAGTGTACCCTCAGCAAGTTTGCTGATGACACCAAGCTGTGTGGTGCAGCAGACAGGCTGGAGGGAAGGGATCCATCCAGAGGGACCTGGACAGGCTGGAGAGGTGGGCACAAGCCAACCTCAGGAGGTTCAACAAGACCAAGTGCAGGGTCCTGCATCTGGGTCGAGGCAATCCCAAGCACAAATCCAGGCTGGGCAGGGACTGTCTGGAGAGCAGCCCTGAGGAGAGGGACTTGGGGGTGCTGGTGGATGAGAAGCTCAACATGATCCAGCAGTGAGCACTTGCAGCCCAGAAAGCCAACCAGAGCCTGGGCTGCATCAGGAGAAATGTGGCCAGCAGGGCAAGGGAGGTGATTCTCCTCCTCTGCTCAGCTCTGGTGAGACCCCACCTGGAGTATTGCATCCAGTTCTGGAGACCCTGTTACAAGAGGGATATGGACATTCTGGAAGGTGTCCAGAGAAGGGCCATGAGGATGATCAGAGGGCTGGAGCACCTTTCCTATGAGGACAGACTGAGAGAGTTGGGGCTGTTCAGTCTGGAGAAAAGAAGGCTCCGAGGTGACCTTCTTGTGGCCTTCCAGTATCTGAATGGGGCTACAAGAAAGCTGGGGAGGGACTTTTTAGGATATCAGGTAGTGACAGGACTGGGGGTAATGGAACAAAGCTGGAAGTGGGGAGATTCAGACTGGATGTGAGGAAGAAGTTCTTCCCCATGAGAGTGGTGAGAGCCTGGAATGGGTTGCCCAGGAAGGTGGTTGAGGCCCCATCCCTGGAGGTGTTCAAGGCCAGGCTGGATGAGGCTCTGGCCAGCCTGATATAGTGTGAGGTGGCAGGGGGGTTGGAATTAGATGATCCTTGTGGTCCCATCCAACCCTGACTGATTCTATGATTTACTTTCACCTTCTGTATCTTTGGTATGGTAAAATGCACCTTGAATTTCTGGTAAAACAAACTTAGCTGTGACTTTTAGAGACAAAATATGAAGAGAATCTTCTGTCACAATACTATAACCTTCTAGTGTTGACCCTTCAGTGTTGGGTTGAGGGTTGGCCTGGATCATCTTTGAGATCTCTTCCAACCAGGTATATTCTGTGATTCTGTGATTTATTTGTAACTTGGATTCTAGATATCTTTTCAGAGAAACAAAAATGTGTGAGTTTTTTGTTTGATTTTGTTTGTTTTTAACTTCATAGTCTTGCTGATGCTTGGGAAAACGATATTGGAGTTCATTCCTTAAAGTTTCCATCAGAAACATGTTTGGAATTACTGCTGATACTGGGGTTGAGCACCACCACTCTGCCACCTTCGCTTCGATGCATGAACTCTTTTCAGGTAAGGAACAGCTGCTATTTCAGTATGAAAGTGTTATTTCTAGGAAAAAGAGAGATCTCTGGAGCTCATAAACCCTCTAACAGTAAGGGTTTATCTTCTGCAGTTGTGTGACTCTCTGTTATATTAAATATAGCAATGGTGAATTTCTCATAATGCTCAGTTTCTTTCGATTGTATTAAATGTAGACCAAGACAGGAAATGTCACTGGATTTTTAAACAGTGAATCACTGTTTAAATTTAATTAGCTGTTTCAAGACATTTCATCAAACTTAGGCTGGAGGAGCTAGAATCATTATATAAAGTCTTCTTGGCTTCCAAAAAAAAAAACCACCCTAGCATAAATCCTCAGCTAAAAATAAACATTTCCCATGGTGAAAATTAGGAGTGAAGCATTCCCAGTTTTGTTTGGTGTTCTTCTCTATGTTACTGCTGAAGTTCCCAGCAGTCATGGACATTTTCCTGAGAAAACATCATTGCAGGCATGTTAAATCATGGTTTGTATTTGCCACATGTCTGAGGACATGCAATTTTTGCAGATGAAACAGAGACATCTCAGTGCATGATGGCACGGCATATCAGCTCAACCTTTTTGTGGCGCTCTGTTTTCCCTTGTAGCTGCAATAGCTCATCAGCTGTGTATTGATGCAAATCTGAAGCAAGCAGCTATTGAGCTGTAAGCATACCTGAATCTCTGGTTGTTTTGACAGCTAGAGAGGAATCATAGAATCGTCAGGTTTGGAAGGGAGCTCAAGCATCATCCAGTTCCAACCCCCCTACCATGGGCAGGGACACCTCACACTAGGTCAGGATGCTCAGAGCCACATCCAGCCTGGCCTTAAAGACCTCCAGGGATGAGGCTTCTACAGCCTCCTGGCAACCCTCATGGGGAAGAATTTCTTCCTAACATCCAATCTGAATCTACCCACTTCTAGTTTTGCTCCATTCCCCTTAGTCCTGTCACTACCTGACACCCTAAAAAGTCCCTCCCCAGCTTTCTTGTAGGTCCCCTTCAGATACTGGAAGGCCACAAGAAGGTCTCCTCAGAGCCTTCTCCAAACCGAACAGCTCAAGCTATCTCAGTCTGTCTTCATAGGAAAGGAGCTCCAGCCCTCTGCTCATCCTCGTGGCCTGTCTCTGGGCACATTTCAGCATGTCCAGATCCTTCTTGTAACAGGGCTCCAGAACTGGACACAGTACTCCAGGTGGAGGAGGATCACCTCCCTCGACTTGCTGGCTGCAGTTCTCTTGATGCAGTCCAGGATGTGATTGGCTTTCCAGGCTGCAAGTGCACACTGCTGGCTCATCATCTGGTGAATCATCCTCTTAGTGGGACTGAGTATCTGTTATGGATTTAAGAATATCCCATATCCAGGGACGAGATAGCCCTGGAGGTGGGCCGGACAGTGTAATCTCTGTTATTTCTTTCCCATAAGCAGCAACCCCTTTATAAATGGGCAGCACAGCCTGCTCTTCTGCAGCCTTCTGCAGCCTTGGCAAAGCTAAGTTTTAGCTATGCCATTTCAGACCTGGTTGTGGGGGTGAGGGCACAGAGGTATTGGGGGTGCATTGAGGCCTGGGGTTTTGTCCTGCTTACAGAGGAGGTTTTGGATGATGTTGGCCTAGTGAGGTCTTGGTAAAGCCCAGGTTGGAGAGAACTGGGCTGAGACTGAATATGAATCTTGTGTGTTTTGTATGGTACTGTTGTATATAGTTGTGAACAGTACTTCCATTTAAATTTCCAGATCTTTCCAGTCCTGTGTGGAGCATTTTCTTTTATTCCTTTGGGGACAAGTAAAAGGTGTGGGGTTCTGCACGTGGGCCAGAACAGATTTAGATTGGATATCAGGAAGAAGTTCTTCACTATGAGGGTGGGAGAACACTGGAACAGGTTGCCCACGGAGATGGTTGAGGCCCCATCCCTGGAGATATTGAAGGTGAGGCTTGACCCTAATGGCTGACTGCAGGGAGGTTGGAATCGATGACCTTTGGAGGTCCCTTCTGGCCTGGACCATTCTGTGATTCTATGATTCTATGAAAAGAGTTTCTGTCCACTCAAACCCAGGACAGTATCCTGAACAGTTTCTAGCACAAAATCCAATAGCTTCTATTTGTCCATACTTTGACTTTGCAGTTAGGAACACTAATGAAATGTGCCTTGAGTTATGTTTACTGAAAAATAATCTTATTGTAGAATTTTGGAGCCAGAAAGAACATGGTCATAAACCAAAATCAAGTAATTTATTTTAGTGGAATTACAGTGATGTACAACTGATGAAAACACATCTAGATGTTAGGAAATAAATCTGCCCCCTTTGCATACTGTGGGCTTGGGAATAGAGGATCTGTGCGTGTTGAACTCTGAGGAACAGCAGCAGCCATTGATTGTTTCAACATGATATTTTAATACCCAAGGTCAGAATTTTTATTGGGTTGTACATTCAGAGGCCATAAAATTTAAGAGTCTCCTGGGTACCAGCAGAGTGAGCTTGCAAAAATTACAAGTGTCAAGGATTGGCCAGTACTACTTATCCATGCAGTTGGATAGTCCAAGTTTCCTTTCAAGAAGTGAACATTTTGGTTGTCTAAACTAGGACAATGTGTTCCTTGTCCAGGATGCTGTCAGTAATCTGTGGTAAAATCTTCTCTGCCTTACCCAGGATAGGTTTAATAGAAGTCTTTTCTTTCTTCTGAGGGTGTGTGCCCTGTCTTGTTCCAGTGCATTTAGGATTTCCTTTGATTTGGATATCTGGGTAGAGACTGGAAGTGATAAATGACTGCCAACTGGTGCAGATATGAATCAGTAAAGTCAGAAAGGGTACACAAGACACCAGACTTTTCTTTTGCCTTGTCAGATTCTCCATAGTTGTGCTTGATTTCTCCTAGGTCATTTTACCTTTTTGAGGCTGTCTCTGTCAACCTAGAGACCCACAATGCAGCCTGGAAGCAAATCAGGGGTGAGGTTATATCAGCTGAGGAGCAGAAAAGTCCTGTGCATCCCCTGGAGACCCTCTGACCATGGCCTTTCAAACTCATATTTAGTGCAGTCCATGAAAGCAGATGTCACAGTGCTTTGCTGAAGTACTGTGAGGGATGGCTTCTTCCAGCACTAGCCTGCACAGTTCTTCCTTTGCCTGCCTTGTCCCAAAGTAGATGATGTGACAATGTCAAGGCATGGCTGCAAACATCTCAGGCTGAACACACTGCATTCTAAGCTGAAGATACTATATTTTAAACTGATTCCCAGTGTCTTTGCTTTCATAGCAACACAAAAGGCAAAAATTGATAGTTTTTTTTTCAGCTCAAGCTCTAAAACCCCTCTACTAAGATAATCTTACATTTTCCCAAGTGGGAGAAAAGGAAAATGGCTGTTTTAACAAATTGCTGTTTCCAACTTTCATTCCCCTTACCAGATAGTGTCACCAAGTGTTTGTCCTGGAGGGCAAACCCTGTCCAGGAAAATACTGTTTTATTTATTTTTATCCTTGCAAACCTTGTTTAGATCTTGGTTTGTGAATCCATGAAGCAGAAACAAAGTTTGCTCAGGCTTTTCACTGATGCTTTACGATGTGCTGTCAGCCTTATCAGGTTTTTCTTTTTTTCTGCCTTGCTTCTTTGTACTCCTGTTCAATTTTTCTGTACAAGTATTGGAATTACATGTCCTAGATTTGCTGTATTTTTCTTGGGAAAAAAATGGCAAGGACTGTGGAGAGTTTGAATAAATATATTAATTGTGCTGTTACCTGAGCATAGGATCCCTCTTCATTCAAAATAGTGACAATTGTGGATCAAACAGGGAATAGTAAAAGGGCACTAATTGAAAATTGGATGGTCTCATCCAGAGGGTAGTGCTCAGTTGTTTGAAGTCCAGATGGAGAGCAGTGACAAGAGGTGTCCCTCAGGGGTCTGTACTGGGACCTGTGCTGTTTAATATTTTCATCAGTCACATAGACAGTGAGACTGAATGCACCATAGCAAGTTTGCAGATGACACCAAGCTGTGTGGTGGTGTTGATACCCCAGAGGGACAGGATGTCATCCAGAGGGGCCTGGACAAGCTGGAGAGGTGGTGCCCAGGTGAACCTCATGAAGTTCAACAAGAGCAAGTGCAGGGCTCTGCACCTGGGCCGGAACAATCCTCACCATCAATGCAGACTGGGGGATGAGGTGATAGAAAGCAGCCCTGAGGAAAAGGACTTGGGGGTGCTGATGGATGAGAAGCTGGACAGGAGCAGGCAGTGTGAGCTTGCAGCACAGAAGGCAAATC
Source organism: Indicator indicator (assembly GCF_027791375.1). Lineage (NCBI taxonomy): Eukaryota > Metazoa > Chordata > Aves > Piciformes > Indicatoridae > Indicator > Indicator indicator. Next base: position 5,361,203 of record NC_072011.1, on the reverse strand, counting down.
ACAGCCTGGGCTGCATCCAAAGATGTGTGGCCAGCAGAGCCAGAGAGGTGATTCTGACACTTTGCTCTGCTCTGCTGAGACCTCACCTGGAGTGCTGTGTGCAGGTCTGGAGCCCTCAACACACAAGGACATGGAGCTGATGGAGAGGGTCCAGAGGAGGGCCACAAGAACAATCAGGGGGTTGGAACACCTCTGCTAGGAGGACAGGCCGAGGGAGCTGGCACTTTTCTTTAAGTTTTGATATGGCATTTGAGAATGCATTTAACAGAGAGCTTTATAGGTAGTGATCTAAACATTACAATTGAACTCCTGGAATCATGTCAGTATAGCTTTCAAAAATCCAGTTGTTTATCATTAGGTTGCCAAAAGTGATCTCACCCACCCCCATATGTTGTTTGAGACTGTATTTCCCTTCTCTCCCTACTATATTATAATACTGCAGTCTTGACAATCCGTATGTATGTACTGAATGATGTTTGGGTTGTAAAAAGCACACAAAGGAAATGTGCTTAGTTGCTAATCATCTCTGTAATAAACTCTGTTCTGCTTTATGCTCTAGAGGTGCTCTCTGGGACTAGCTTAGCTGACTCTGTATCTGTGCTGAGACATAAATTACATTTTATTTTCCAGTGGTGTGCTACTGCTTAGTAACATAATATTTGAAATCACTTTTCAATTCTGTTTTGACCCCGTGAAGATCTTTCAGTGTGATTTGTGTTGCTGGAGGAGCCTGGAAGGGAGGTGCAGCAGCAGACTATGTTACATAGCTTTCCTGCAAAGTTTAGGGTGCTTACTGTAGCCAGCTTTTAAGCTTCCCTGGCTGTAGGTTGTAGGGACTAGATTGTCTTTGGCTCATCTCTTCTTTTACCTGTGCAATTACATTGACTTTTCTCTGGTGGACTGTAAAGTTAAATCTTAGCAAGCTTGAGCCTGGAAACTCTGAGGGACCAAAGTGGATAGCCTAATTCTTGCTGGTTGATGTCTGTTCCCCAGATCTGCTGGAGAACATGGATCTGCAGCTTTGACTTGCACCTTCCCAGGCTTGTAGTCCCTCACCCTTACTAAGTGTGCCTCAGATAAACCGAAAAGGACTGACTGAGGCACTTGGCATTTATCCTGGAGCAATGCTGAAAGCAGTAAGAATGGAGAGAGGAGTTTACTGGGTTTTAGCTTGCTTTTGCTGTGAACATTGCTTTGCTGCTCTCTCCTCAGGTCCATTATGCTGTTCAGGAAGCTCTGTTACCTTTTTACAGCCTTGATTTGTCTGGCTTTCCACCCACTTGAGCTGTCAGCTGCTTTAGGAACAGTGAAGCTCGACTGTGTATTATTCTTAATAGTTGCAAGCACTTGTAGCTAGCACCCACTTGAGTTATCCTGTACTTTATCACTAAGCTGTTGAGCTGCTACTCCTCAAGGCTGTCTGGGAGGATGTGGTGGTACTTTAGAGCCTACAACACAAAACAGTTAACTGGGAGAGATGCTTTAAAGTGACAAGTAATCTCTGCTGTGTTTTGCTAACCTTATCTCACCTTCCTGTAAATTCAAGCACACTGAACAGAAAATGTCCTGGATATTGAATTCTTATGATGATATATGAGGCTCTTCACATTCTCTCTTACTGCTGTTATTGTGGGGAACTAAGCATTTTACTTCCCACATCAAGGCACTATTCATAAAACCAGAGACTGTAACAAGAGTTCTCAGAGTTAAAGAGATCATGGGCTTTATTTTTACTTTTACAGTTGCATGAAATTGAAAGAATATTGTGATAAAAACTGCCAAGCAGTTTCAACATTTCCTTTGACATAGCCCTTGGTGCTGCACTGAATGCCACAGGTAGCTTACCAGCACACTGTCCACTTTGGTTAGGACTAGGGCCAGTGTTTAAGAAAAAACCCAAAAAGCATTAATTCTGTTGTTGAACTAAGCGTTCCTAGAGGTGTCTCTGGAGGAAAAAAATCATCTGCAGTTACTTAGCTTCCAAAAACTTCAAGAAGGGAAAAAAAATTCTCTGTTAGAGCAGCCTGTCAAATCCTCTGCCATTTGCAGATTTCCAAATCCTCTGTCATTTGAAGACTTCCAATGAAGTGCAGAAAACTTCCTAAGAACAATGGGTTTAGATATATTAAGTAGCAAGTTGCTCAGAAAACATAAGAATGCCTAAATACAGCATTAATTTGCCATTTAATGGCTATTAGTATATGAGTATCAAAAATATTCAAAAGCAAAATAGAAAACTACTGCTGACTGACCTAAAGTGTGCCCTGATATTCAGTGGGCTTTACTATTAATCCTTTTATTTTTTGTGTGTTTGTACATTTCATATATATATATAACACTTTCAAACTTCCTTAACACAGAAAGGATTTAGCTGAAGATAGAGGACACTTGCAGATGGACCTCTGTTCTCTGACAATCCTTTTTGAAGCAAACAGCAGAGCAAAATTTAGAAAAATCTGCTTAGCTCAGCTCCTTCTTTTATTCCATTCTGGACATTTAGAGATGGAGAAGTTGCTGAGGTTATTTTAAGACAGACTTTGCTCCTTTGGGACACTGTCAAAGAGCAGCAGAGTCAGGACAAGGAGCTACTCTGGTTCAAAATGATTTAGGAAATGATGATGTAAGAAATGCAAATATCAAATGGGAATGAATGGCTTTCAAAATATTGTGTCTTTTATAAAACTGACCCAGAAAGAAAAACTAAATGAGTCCATTTATGCAGTACAATAGCTTATCTTTTCAAACAGTTTGTTTTAATTACACTCTGTATTACTTGATGAGGATCTCCCACAAAATGAATTGCAGATTTGAATATCATAGAATCACAAAATGGTCTGGGTTGGAAGGGACCTCCGAAGGTCATCCAGTCCAACCCCCTCCGCGTCAGCAGGGACATCCTCAACTAGATCAGGCTGCACAGAGCCCTCTCCAGCCTCACCTTGAATGTCTCCAGGAAAGGGGCCCAAACCACCTCCCTGGGCAACCTGTTCAAGTGTTCCAATACCCTCATAGTGCAGAACTTGTTCTTAACATCCAATCTACATCTGCCTTTCTCTAATTTGAAGCCATTGCCTCTTGTCCTGTCACTGCAGGCCTTTGCAAACAGTCTCTCTCCATCCTTCTTGTAGATCCTCTTCTGGTACTGGAAGGCTGCTATTAGGTCTCCCTGGAGCCTTCTCTGTTTCAGGCTGAACACCCTCAGTTCTCTCACCCTGTCTTTGAAGCAGAGGTGATCCAACCCCCTGAGCATTTTCATGGCCCTCCTCTGGACTCACTCCATCAAAATATGTATATTTTGTAATATTTTTCAGACAACAGATGACTTCGTAAATATTGTACATTTTGTTTGGCTTTTTTTTTTTTTTACAATCAAGTGGGTTTTAATATTTCTCTGAAGCCTGTGGGCTGCTTACATTTTGAAACTTCTGACTGAAAATTGACAGTAATCACAGTATCACAGTACATTAGACATGGGAAGGGACCTCAAGAGATCAAGTCTTACCCCCCTGCCATAGCAGCATCACCTAGGATAGTCTGCACAGGAACACATCCAGGTGGGTTTGGAAAGTCTCCACAGAAGGAGACTCCACAACCCCCCTGGGCAGCCTGTTCCAGGGCTCTGTCACCCTCACTCCAAAGAAGTTTCTCCTCATGTTGAGCTGAAATCTTCTATGTTCAAGTTTGAACCCATTGTTCCTTGTCTTATCACTGTGAACCACCCAAAAGAGCCTGGCCCCCTCCTCTTGACACCCACCCCTCAGCTATTGAGAGACATTGATCAGATCCCCTCTCAGTCTTCTCTTCTCCACACTAAACAGCCCCAGGGCTCTCAGTCTCTCTTCCCAGGGGAGATGCTCAAGTCCCCTAAGCATCCTTGTGGCTCTCCCTTGGATTCTCTCCAGCAGGTCTCTGTCTCTCTTGAACTGGGAAGCCCAAAACTGGACACAGTATTCCAGGTGTGGTCTCAGCAGGGCAGAGCAGAGAGGTAGAAGAACCTCCCCAGCCCTGCTGGACACCTTTCTTGCTGCACCCCAGGATCCCATTGGCTCTCTTGGCCACAAGGGCACACTGCTGTCCCATGCAGAACTTGCTGCCCACCAGCACTCCAAGGTCTTTCTCTGTGGAGCTGCTTTCCAGCAGGGCAGCCCCCAACCTGTCCTGGTGCCTGTTGTTATTCCTCCCCAGATGCAAGGCACTGCACTTCTCCTGATGTGAGTGTACAACTGATTGCAGAAACCCAGTTTAGCTCATCTGGCATAGACCGTGCTATCAACCACTTGGAGGAGGTGAAGACAGAACTAATTAGGAATGAAAATGCCTCATTGATACCACTCATTTTATTTCCTGTTTGCCTCTATTGTGAAGATTCTGCTTTACCCAAGTACTTTTGAAATCTAAAAGTGTATCTGTTACATCCTTAATTACCCAGTACTCGTGTCCGGGATGAGCTATTAAACACGGGGTGGGAGTTTGTTCTTTAGCAGCAGGCACAGCACTCTGAGAGTGTTATGGAAAGAGACCAGACAAATAACTGTGTTTTATGTACCTGAATATATACATAAAGAAGAGTCTTATGGGAGGCATGACACACTTTTAGAACATCCATTTCTGTTTATTAGCCAAGGCTGTTTCCTTTGTGACTGAGAAACAGGCTCTGCTCGAATGAAATATTTAGCCCTAAACACAACCAAATAATGCTGTACATGTTCAACAGGGTTCATAGCTAATTTATCTCTTTAGAGCTGTTTGCTTCCAAAACCTTGGTTTGTCTGAGTTAGTCTTAACTCTATCCTGGTCAAATTAAGAGATTGACTTATCACAGAATGATAGAGTGTTAGGGGTTGGAAGGCACCTCCAGAGATCATCTAGTGCACCCCCTCAGCCAAAGCAGGACCACCTAGGGCACAGCACACAGGAACACATCCACATCTGAAAGCCTCCAGAGAAGGAGATTCCACAACCTCTCTGGGCAGCCTGTTCCAGTGCTCTATCACCCTCATCATAAAGAATTGTCTCCTCATGTTGAGGTGGAACTTCCTATGTTCCAGCTTGGACCTATTGTTCCTTGTTCTGTCACTGGGCACCACCAAAAAGAGACCATCACCTTCATCTTGACACCCACACCTCAGATATTGATAGACATTAATAAGATCCCCTCTCAGCCTTCTCTTCCAGGTCTATCAGTCTTTCTTCATAGGAGAGATGTTCAGCTCCTGCAGTTATCCTCATAGCTCTCTGTTGGACTCCCTTCAGTAGATCCCTGTCTCTCTTGAATTGGCAAGCCCAAAACTGGATACAGTATTCCAGGAGTGGTCCCACTAGGGCAGAGTTGAGGGGGGAGGAGAACCTCCCTAGACTTGCTGGTGACTTTTCTTGATGCACCACAGGATGCTGTTGGCCCTCTTGGCCACAGGGGCACATTTGTGTCCTGTGGATAACTTAACCTCCTAGCCAACAAGGTACAGAAATCCAGTTAGTTATCAGCTGCATAGAGCCAGCTGTTGCTTGACAGTAGTACCGAGTCATTGAACAGCATTCGATAATGGAGGTTTTTCACAGAATCACAGAATTAACCAGATTGGAAAAGACCTTCAAGATCCTCTAGTCCAACCTATCACCCATCACCAGCTAATCAACTAAACCATGGCACTAAGTGCCTCATCCAGTCTTATTTTAAACACTTCCAGGGACAGTGACCCCACCACCTCCCTGGGCAGCCCATTCCAATGGCCAACCTCTCTTTCTGTGAAGAATTTCTTCCTAATATCCAGCCTAAACCTCCCCTGGCACAGCTTGAGACTGTGTCCTCTTGTTCTGTTCTTTAAAGTTTCATGTTGCTATGCAGTGTGCTTTGTGAATGGGTGTTGTTATGGAAAGCTACCACACTGTTCATTTTCATTAAGATTCTGGATGAAAGCTTTGAAGCTACCTATGAAGTCCAGAAAGCTCTGCAGAAGATGTATTTATAAGGGTGTTTCACAGCAGGTACTCAGGTACTTTAAAACCAGATGGATTCAACCCTATTGTGTTTTAGCTCTAGGCTGGAATGGGTATGATCTTATCACAGATGTCACATTGAAGTTTTGGGGGTTCCTGGAGGAGATTGTCACTGATTTCTAACATTGGATTAGAAGATGAGGAGGGGGGCAGCCTCTTCTCCTTGGTGTCAAGCGACAGGACTAGAGGAAATGGTTACAAGCTGCATTTGGGGAGGTGGATATTAGGGAATATTTCTTCACTGAAAGGATTCTCAAGCATTGGAATGGTCTGCCCAGAGCAGTGGTGGAGTCACCATCCCTGGAAGTGTTCGAGCAGCCTGCGGACCTGGTGCTTAGGGACATGGTTTAGTGTTGACCTTTCAGTGCTGGGCTGAGGGTTGGACTGGATGATATGAGGTCTCTTCCAGCTGGATGTTTTCTGTGATTGTGTGATGGGGCAGCTTTGCAAGGCATAGCAGCTCGAGAGTATTATGTGTGTAAGAGCTGGAAATGGTGATGGTGTCTTCAAGGAGACAAATTGATAAATATAGAGAAGTCTGCAAAGCCAGAGCATAATAACTGGATCAATGACTTGACTGTGATAAAGTATACAATGGACAAATAGGAAGAGAGTTGTTAAGTTCTCCTTTCTTTATTGTCAGTTGAAAATTAATCTGGAATGGATCTTTTGGAGAAGTCAGTAATGCCTCCAGTGAGAAACAAATGTTAGCAGAAGTCCATCATTCTGTTGTGATGCCAGTAAAGAGAGCAGTGTGCTCTAAATCTCTGCTTAAATCATAGGTCTTGGATCTGGGAGTGGTGGCTGATGACAAATGGTGGTGCTTGAAAGCTCTTGCTTGTTAAGGATGAAAACTTCAAGTATGGGTTTTAGAAAAACTGCAATGGACACAAGCATGATGTAGAGAAACAGGTCAGGGCTCTGTCTGTCCACAGGCAGGGGCCAATGGCATCTTGGGGTATTAGAAGGAGTGTGGTTAGTAGGTCGGGAGAGGTTCTCCTCCCTCGCTACTCTGCCCTGGTGGGGTACATCTAGAATATTGTGTCCAGTTCTGATCCCCTCAGTTCAAGAAGGACCTCAGGGAACTACTTGAAAGAGTCCAGCACAGACCTACAAAAATGACTGAGTGGAATGTCTTCCTTACGAGGAAAGGCTGAGGGAGCTGGGGCTCTAGCTTGGAGAAGAGGAGACTGAGGGGTGACCTCATTAATATGTGAAGGGTGAATGTAGGGAGAATGAACCGGGCTCTCCTCAGTGATGTCCAATGATAGGACAAGGGGCAATGTGTGCAAGCTGGAGCTTTGGAGGTTCCATGTGAACATAAGGGAAAACTTTTTCACTGTGAGAGTAACAGAGCGCTGGAGCAGGCTGCCCAGAGAGTTTGTGGTGTCTCCTTCCCTAGAGACATTCAAAACATGCCTGGAGACTTTCCTGTGTAACCTGCTCTAGGTGGTCCTGTTTTGGCAAGGGGGTTGAACTAGATGATCTTTTGAAGTCCTTTCCAACCCCTAACATTCCTTGATTCTGGGGTTCTGTGAAAGGCCTGAAGGGAAGGGTAAGAGAGATGATGAACCAGCTACTATTTCAGTAGGCTGCTGCTGTTCCCATTGACACCCACCTGCAGAGTTCTGCCAGACCATAGAGAGGGCAGGATTGTTTCCATTGTCTCTGAGTTGCTTGCTGCTTTAAAGAGCAGAAGAGATCAGTTGCATAAATATTCATTTGTACTATAGCTCCACTACCTCTGAATTAAAGGAAGCTGTTCTAAACATGGGTGTGTGAGGAGATTTCTCAGCATATGCATTTGATAATGCTCCTAAAATGAGATCTGGAATACTCCTACAGGAAGAAGAAAAGGGCATGTAAGCATTAACATGACCTACTGAAATCAGGAGACCCTTTAAGCCTTCAACAGAAGGCTGCTAACACCTTGAGGTGTAGAAAAACTTGCAGGAATCTGAAGATGCCATAGCCAAGTGAGATCCCAGGGTGTGTTGGGTGGGCAGCATGTGATTGCTGCCTGGACTGTTGCCAGGCATTCTGGTTAATGCTTCTTTATCTGTCTCCTGGCATCTTGACAAGTAAAGTAGGAAGTGATTCTGCCTTATGGAAAAAAGAAAATATAAAAATATTATTCCCATATCACTAATGTAGACTATAAGAGCATAGTCTATAGAGAAGGAGACTATTTTAAAATGCCAGTTCCCAGACTTCATTATTTTTGTGAGCTGTGGCATTGTGAATTGATGGAACAGATCAGGGAGCTATATTACTTCTGTTGCTTTTAGTGAGTTTGCATTTTATAAGGAAAACAGAAGGAAAAAAAAGTATTCGGGACCTTGCTACACAAAAAAAGGATCTTGCCTGCAAACTCGTGAAGTGAAGATGTTATTTTAATCTTACTGACTATTTTGGCTGCTCTCTCCACTTCTAAGTTCTTCCAGGATGCCTGGAATTCCTAAATATGATCCTTAAAATGATTGACCATTGTTCAGATGTTCTCAGTATCTTAGAATCACAGAATTGTCAGGGTTGGAAGGGACCTCAAGGATCATCCAATTCCAACACCCCTGCCATGGGCAGGGACACCTCACACTACAGCAGGTTGCGTCCAGCTTGGTCTTAAAAACTTCTGGAGATGAGGCTTCCACCATCTCCCTGGGCAACCTCTTCCAGTGTCTCACCAGCCTCATGGGGAAGAACTTCTTCCCAACTTCCAATCTGAATCTACTCATTTCTAGTTTTGCTCCATTCCCCCCAGTCCTATCACTCCCTGATAGCCTAAAAAGTCCCTCCCCAGCTTTCTTGTAGCCCCCTTCAGATACTGGAAGGCCACAAGAAGGTCTCCTCAAAGCCTTCTTTTCTCTGTACTGAACAACCCCAACTCTCTCAGTCTGTCTCCATAGGAGGGGAGCTCCAGCCCTCTGATCATCCTCATGGCCCTTCTCTGGACATGTTCCAGCACCTCCAGATTTTTCCTGTAATAGGGGCTCCAGACCTGGACACAGTACTCCTGGTGGGGTGTCCCCAGAGTGGAGTAAAGGGGGAGAACTAATATCACTGATCCAATGTTTGCTTCCTATTAATAACTATTTGCCTGCATAATTCAGTTCTATATAGAACTTCTTCTTGCTGTTAATGCTCCAGTCTTTGAAACATTTTCTATTTTCACATGTAGGTGTCCCACTGAATCAAAACAAAATTCCTGTCGTTGTGTAATGGGAAGCAGCTAGCTAACACGTTTATTTCTGAACTCACAGAGAGCCTGCTGCTAGCTTTTTATTTCATGTTTTTGTGCAAAGTCTATTCCATTCATGATGTGACAGCTTAAATTCTACTTCTGCCTTGGTTTTCTGTCTGTTGACCACTTTGGGTTTTCTTCACTGTTGACTTCCATGAGGAGAGAGTGAGAGAGCTGGGTCTCTTCAGCTTGGAGAAAAAGGACACTGAGAGGTGACCTCATGAATGCTTGTAAATATGTGAAGGGCAAGTGTCTGGAGGATGGAGCCAGGCACTTCTCAATGATGCCCAATGATAGGACAAGGTGCAACACTGTGCAAGCTGGAGCAGAGGAGGTTCCATGTGAACATAAGGGAAAACTTTTTCATTGTGAGGGTGACAGAGCACTGCCTTGTGGAGGCTCCTTCACTGGAGATTTTCAAATCCCACCTGGATGCATTCCTGTGTGATCTGGTCTAGCTGATCCTGCTCTGGCAGGGTGGACTGGATGATCTTTTGAGGTCCCTTCCAGCCCCTAACATTCTGTGATTCTGTGTCACTTTGTCATTTCTATTAGTTACCAGTTTGTTTTGTTTGTCTTACCACTTTTCACTGGTTAGAAATTAACTTTGAGTACTTAGATTAATCTGATTATATTTGCCTCTTTTCAGGTAGGGTGGAAAAAAATGAGACTGGGAAGACTTTGTGCCCTTCTTTGTAACAAAGTAGAATCAACTTCATTTTTAAATAATAATGAAGTCTGCTGAACACACAGAAACCTTCTTATTTGAGGTTACATTCTCTGCTTCCACAGAAGGGAAGTGCATTTTCAGCTGTATTTTTATAGAGCTGTAGGTAGAGACTAGTTAAATTAATCAGAAATACCTATTCTGGATGGTTATCCTGGGGCTATATTTCATTAAGTGCCTTCTTTTTTTCTATTTTAAGGTGCTATTTAGAATGTGACAAAATAGTGTCTGTAAAACCTACCTGTATTCTATTCTGTATGCTTTTATTCACCTCTTCTGCTCTTTATGTTCTACCTGTTTTTTTCCTTCTTATAGTATTCTTTCTGAAACCTGGACTTAATCCTGCTACCAGGGAGCAAAGTTAATTTTTTTTCAGTTTGAAATGTTCAACCTGGAATTCTTTTGGGGCAAAAGAAATGGATCAGCAAATAAAATTGAATCCATCTGATATCCCACATAGCTAATAAATCCCCCAGGACTTAAGTTTGCTTAAATTGGTGTCATTAAATAAAAGTTTCAGATAATTTTTTTTTTCTCTGCTCAAGTGCTAGTACTGTTGGAAAACTGAAACTTGAGAAGTATTGCACTGCTCCAGAGGGAGGGGACAGTCTCTGCTCAGTTGCACCCTGTGACAGGACAAGGGGCAATGGATATAAACTACAGCACAGCAGGTTGGGCCTCAGCATGAGGAGGAACTTCCTCACAGGGAGGGTCACAGAGCACTGGAACAGGCTGCCCAGAGAGGTTATGGATTCTCCTTCTCTGGAGACTTTCAAGACCCATTTGGATGCATTCCTGTGTGACCTGTGCTGGATTCTATGGTCCTGCTCTGTCAGGGGGGTTGGACTTGATGATCTCCTGAGGTCCACTCCAACCCCTAACATCCTGTGAGCCTGTGATCCAGCAGTGTAACACTGCTCTGAATGCCCCTAGGATGGGCCAGGATACTGATGAGGCCAAAACTTGACAAGATTTGAAAAGAAATTCGATTTTGATGTATGCAAATAAGAAATTTTGAGCCTCAGCAGCAGCTTAATGCTAATATTGATTTTGAAAGAGCTACTAAATCTTGTTCTATTTTTTTGTTAAACCACTCTTGCATAAAGAGTTTGGGAAATGACCTCTCTCCTGTTTGCTTGAATTCTCATCTTCTGAGATCTCTGTCATTCAACAAGGTTGTATGCATTTCCACCTGGAAATTACCATGCTCCTGTGATTTAGTTGAGATGGACTGTCAGAAGCAAGATGCTGTTTACATATTTCTCTGTGTAGCTCAAAAGCTGAAGCAAGCCCTGGTGACACTTACAGCTAATCATTTTATGCTAATCATTCTATGTCAGCACTACCTGTTGAGGCAGAGCATGCATTCCTAATACAAAACAATGCAGAAGTCAAGTGTGGCTCTTTTACAACAGCACTGATACTGGTTGAATTAATGATACTTATTTAAACTGCAGATGGTAACATCTGAAACTGTCACTGCTGGATTATACTCCGTTCCCAACCTACCTTCAGATAATTTTCAAAAGATCTGAGTGTCTGTGGTGGGTTTGCACCACACAGAATGTGGAATTTGCCCTAGAAGGATAAATAACCACACGTACTCAGAATTTGGAAGTTTAAAGGAAAATTATATTTACAAAAGTAGATGAGAGGGGATCTGACTGATGTCTGTAAGCATCTGAGGGGTGGATGTCAAGTGGAGGGGACCAAGCTTCTTTTGGTGGTGCACAGTAATAAGAAAAGGAACAATGGATACAAACTTGAACATAGAAGATTTCACCTCAACATGAGGAGCAACTTCTTTACAGTGAGGCTGATGAAGCACTGGAACAGGCTGCCCACAGAGGTTGTGGAGACTCTTTCTCTGAACACATTCAAAAACCTGCCTGGATACACTCCTGTGTGGACTACCTTAGGTGATCCTGCTTTGGCAGGGGGCTTGGATTTGATGATCTCTGAAGGTCCCTTCCAACCTCTAATGTTCTGTGATACTGTGAAATACAAAGTACACTAAATACAAAAGGTAATACAAAAGGTAATAAACATACACAAATCTGTACATACACAACTAGACAATAGCTCAGCTATTCCTCCTGTACAGACTCCCTTGTACACAAAGGAGCCCACCCCCTTCACATCTCCCCTGGACAAAGCCCAGAGGGCTGTGTACCAGATAAGTTATCTCCCTCTCCTCACAGCCAGTTCTTACCAATAGCCCAAACAATGATCTGTGGAGAAAGAAACAAAGTTCAGAAAGGAGGCAAAGGGGGAAAACAGGAGAGAGAACCTGCCATGTTCCCAAACTAAATAGAAATTTGCAGAACCAATGAAATGGAATAAGTTTATCATTTTTATATTCTGTTCGTCCCCTTGAGATCGTCCATTCCACTGGACTCAAATTCTCAGGAAAAACCTATTTACAATTAGGAAACTAAACCCTTAACCTATAACACTGTCTGAATAAATCTTGCACAATAGTTCTCAAAACAATCCAATTTTTTTTTTCTCAAGGTAATACTCATGAAGAATCACAGAATCATTCAGGTTGGAAAAGATCCTCAGGATCACCAAGTCCAACCCAGAACCCTACTCTCCAAGGTTCACCCCTAAACCATAGTCCCAAGCATCACATCCAAACAATCTTTAAATCCATCCAAGGTTGGTGACTCAACCTCCTCCCTGGGCATCACATTCCAATGCCTGACCACTCTTGCTGTGAAAAATTTTTTCTTAATGTGCAGTCTAAACCTACCCAGTCACAGCTTGAGGCCATTCCCTCTTGTTCTAACACTAATTACGAGGGAGGAGAGAGCAACATCAGCCTCTCCACAAGGTCCTTTCAGGTAGCTGTAAGAGAGCAATGAGGTCTCAGCCTCCTCCTGTCCAAACTAACCATCCCCAGCTCCCTCAGTCACTCTCCATCAGATTTATTCTCCAGGCCCTTCCCCAGCTTCCTTGCCCTCCTCTACACTGGCTGCAGCACCTCCACATCTCTCTTGGACTGAGGTGCCCAAAGCTGGACACAATTCTCAAGTTGTGGCCTCACCAGAGCTGAGTCCCAGGGGACAATCCCCTCCCTGCTCCTGCTGGACACAGCATTTCTCATCCCAGCCAGGATGCCGTTGGCTTTCTTGGCCACCTGGGCACACTGCTGGCTCCTATTCAGTTGCCTGTCCATTATCACCCCCAGGTCCCTTTCTGCCAGCAGCTTTCCAGCCACACTGCCCCAAGCCTGTAGCATTGCTTGGGGTTGTGACCCAAGTGCAGGAGCTGGCATTTGGCCTTGTTGAAACTCATCCTGTTAACGTTGAAAATGCAAGTCACAGGGCAAAGAATTTCATGTAAAGACATTATCTTAGTCTCACATGCTACTGTGTTTATGCAAACCTGACTTGTCAGTCTGTTTTTTTTTTTTTTTTTGGCAATTCCAGTAAAAATTGCCAGTAGTTCTGATTACCTGAATTCTTATTGAAATGAACAAATACTGAGTGTTTTTGAAAGTCAGGCAATCTATTCAGGGTGTCCACCTGAAGACATAGGAGCCTGTTTCTCATCTTGTAAGCTTAAAAATGCTAGAGATGGTCCCTTAGTAGTTGCAGCCTTGCTTTGATTAGATTGTGTTGCATTCCAGAAATGCACCTGAAGCGTTGTGCTGATAGCTCCAACATTGCAGGCAAGGACCTAAACCTATTGAAGTTAATGTCAAAACTCTCCTTGGCTCCAGTGGTGCAGAACTGGACTGCAAATGACTAAAACCAGCCAGCTGGATAGATTGTGGAGAAATAATTATTGCAGACTCTTAAAGCTCCTCATTAACACTCTTGCATGTGAACTTTGCAAGCAGATGCTCGGAGCTCGTCTCTGAGCGCTATTCGTTAGACAAGTGAATTAATAGCTGTGGCTGCTGGCTCATGCAGAGAGTTTGCTGGTTATTTTTTGTAATTTCTTTGAAGACTTGAAACAGCATAATAGATTTAAAGGCTTCCCTCCACTAGATAGGGAAAAAAAGATGCTTAGAGTGTGGTACTTGCTTACCCTCTGCAGTTATTGATATGATGTAATATTTTTATGCTTGGCTAAGTATAGATTTTGAATAAAAGAATTTAATTAACACTGAATAAATGTTCCTCATAAGGGGAGGATTCTCTAGGTTTATTTCATTAATGCTTCATGCTTCTAGCAGTTAACTAATTTAATTTTCCTCTGGTGTTCAGGGTCTATGCTTTACTTCTCTCTTTCAGTCTGTCTGTCTTCTAAACAGACTTTGTTTGTGTTTTGTAATTGGGAAGAGATCAGCCAGGGAAATAAAGCCAAAGGAAAAGTGGAAAGCATTTTTTTTTCTTTATTTGTGTAATACACCTTGAACATGTATCTATGACTGTGCATAAAATGTATAGAATATGAAGGTAGATTTAGACTGGGTATTAGAAAGCAATTCTTTACAGTAAGAGTGGTGAGACACTGGAAGAGGTTGCCCAGGGAGGTCATGGATGCCCTCTCCACAGAGGTGTTCAAGGCCAGGTTGGATGAGGCCTTGAGCAATCTGGTCTAGTGGAAGGTGTCCCTTCCAGTGCCAGAGGGGTTGGAGCTAGATGATGTTCAAGGTCCCTTCCAACCATTATATGACTCTATATTCAGGAGGATCTCTGAGATTTAAAGACTAGGCAGGCTATTTTTAAAAGTCAACTAAAGGAAAATTAATTACTTTCAATAATTAAAGGTAGGTAGGATCAGTCACATTATGGAAGCAATCCTTGCACGTGCAAACAGCCATGCTTATTTGGTTTGGCTCACTAAGGGATATAAGGAGTTTGGGGATCAAAATCCCCTTTGGGATTAGTCTATTTCGAGTTTATTTATCTATGCAGTACAATAGGATTTTGTATAAAATGCTTGAATCCAGCACACAAAATGAGTGAAATGTGGCAAATGTTCTCAGTGATTAAAAAATATTTGTTCTGCAGTCTGTTTGTCATGCAGCAAAGGTTTTTGTGAGAATGATTGTTTCTGAAGTCAGAGGCAAACTTTTTTTCAGTTTTCTTTCTTTCACTACTAGCTCATTACAATTAAATTAGAGCTTTCCATGCTGAAATGTTAAGTGCCTGGTCTTTGCTAGTTCTTGAGGTTTATCTCACAAAGCTGATAAATTTTTGAGCAACCTGGGTGATTTCATTCAGACCTTAAGGTCATGCTATCATCCTCAGCTTTGGATCTTTGACATTTCTGACTCTTCTTGGTTATCATCTTTCTAATTTTCTACTAACTTACCCTATTTTTCATTCACTGAGTTTTG